>NW_025336480.1:26376318-26518392 GCF_004798865.1 Varanus komodoensis | reverse complement strand
ATGCTAAAGTAGGAAGCCAAAAGATAACCGGAATAACAGGCAAGTTTGGCCTTGGAGTACAAAATGAAGCAGGGCACAGGCTGGCAGAATTTTGTCAAGAGAATACGATGGTCATAGCAAAAACTCTTTTCCAACAACCCAAGAGAGGACTGTACACTTGGGCATCACCAGACGGTCAGCACAGAAATCAGATGGACTATGTGCTCTGCAGCCAAAGATAGAGGAGCTCTATACAGTCAGTGAAAACGAGACCAGGAGCTGACTGTGGCTCAGATCATGAGCTTCTGGTTGCAAAATTTAGACAAAAGTAGGGAAAAGCACCAGGCCACTCAGGTATGACCTAAACCATATCCCTGATGAATATACAGTAGAGGTAACAAATAGATTTAAGGAATTAGATCTGATAGACAGAGTGCCTGAAGAACTATGGATGGATGTTCGCAACATTGTACAAGAGGTAGCAACTAAAACCATCCCAAAGACAAAGAAATGCAAGAAAGCAAAATGGCTGTGTGAGAAAGCTTTACAAATAGCTGAGGAAAGAAGGGAAGTGAAAGGCAAGGGAGAAAGAGAAAGATACAAACAAATGAATGCAGAATTCCAGAGAATAGCTAGAAGAGATAAGAATGCCTTCTTAAATGAACACTGCAAAGAAAACAATAGAATAGGGCGGACCAGAGATCTCTTCAAGAAAATTGGAGATATGAAAGGTACGTTTCATGCAAAGATGGGCATGATAAAAGACCAAAATGGCAGGGACCTAACAGAGGCAGAAGAGATTAAGAAGAGGTGGCAAGATTACACAGGAGAACTATACAAGAAAGAGCTTAACATCCCTGATAACCACGATGGGGTGGTCACTGACCTCGAGCCAGACAGCCTAGAATGTGAAGTCAAATGGACCTTAGGAAGTCTAGCAACAACAAAGCTAGTGGAGGTTGCAGTATTCCAGCTGAGCTATTCAAAATCTTAAAAGATGATGCAGTAAAAGTGCTACACTCAATATGCCAGCCAATTTGGAAAACTCAACAGTGGCTGCAGGATTGGAAAAGGTCAGTTTACATTCTGATCCCAAAGAAGGGCAATGCCAAAGAATGTTCAAACTACCACACCATTGCACTCATTTCACATGCTAGCAAAGTTATGCTCAAAATCCTACAAGCTAGGCTCCAGCAGTATGTGGACCGAGAACTACCAGAAGTACAGGCAGGATTTCGAAGAGGGAGAGGAACTAGAGATCAAATTGCCAACATACGCTGGTTCATGGAGAAAGGTTACAGAAAAACATCTACTTCTGCTTCATTGACTATGCTAAAGCCTTTGATTGAGTGGATCACAACAAATTGTGGCAAGTTCTTAAAGAGATGGGAGTACATGACCATCTTATTTGTCTCTTGAGAAACCTATATGTGGCTCAAGCAGCAACAGTGAGAACTGGGCACGGAACCACTGATTGGTTCAAAATTGAGAAAGGCGTTCGGCAAGTCTGGATACTGTTGCCCTGCCTATTTAACTTATATGCAGAGCACATCATGAGAAAGGTGGGGCTAGATGAATCACCAGTTGGAATTTAGATTGCTGGGAGAAATATCACCCACCTCAGATATGCAGATGATACCACTCTCATGGCAGAAAGTGAAGAGGAACTAAAGAGCCTCTTGATGCGGGTGAAGGAGGAGAGCGCAAAAGTTGGCTTGAAACTCAACATTAAGGAAACTAAGATCATGGCATCTGGTCCTCTCACTTCCTGGCAAATAGATGGGGAAGAAATGGAGGTAGTGACAGATTTTTTTTCCCCTGGGCTCCAAGATCACTGCAGACTGGGACTACGGCCAAGAAATTAAAAGATGCTTGCTTCTGGGAAGGAAAGCTATGGCAAATCTAGATAGCATACTAAAAAGCAGAGACATCACCCTGCCAACAAAAGTGCGTATAGTCAAGACTATGGTTTTCCCAGTTGCAATGTATGGCTGTGAAAGCTGGACCATAAGGAAGGCTGAGTGTCGAAGAACTGAGGCCTTTGAATTGTGGTGCTGGAGGAGACTCCTGTGAGTCCCTTGGACAGCAAGGAGATCAAACTGGTCAGTCCTAGAGATCAACCTTGACTGCTCTTTAGAAGGCCAGATCCTGAAGATGAAACTCAAATACTTTGGCCACCTAATGAGAAGGAAGGACTCCCTGGAGAAGAGTCTAACGCTGGGAACAATAAATGACAAAAGAAGGGGACGGCAGAGAATGAGGTGGTTAGATGGAGTCACTGAAGCAGTTGGTGTGAGCTTAGGTGGACTCCGGGGGATGGTGGAGGACATGAAGGCCTGGAGGAATGTTGTCCATGGGGTTGCAATGGGTCGGACACGACTTCACGACAAACAACAACAAAATAGAAAAATTTTGGGGGCTGACCCAGCAGGTCCGATGTTTCTGATGATTGATGTTCTTTTTAATTTTTCTTTGTAATAGGTTTATTAGAATAAACCTTATTTTAAAAAAACAAGTTTCTACTGTGGTTTATTAGTTTGGTTTTTTAAGACTGTTGCGTCAGTAATGGGTTGGAAGTTTTAAATTTAGTTCATCTTATTATATCCTTGCTTGAGCATCTCTCTTGGATATAGGAATCACATAAGCAAATGAAATGAAATGAAATGAAATGAAATGAAATGAAATGAAATGAAATGAAATGAAATGGAAGAATGAAGTGAGTGACCGTATGGTTCCTAAACACTATATGAAGGGTCCGTAGAATAATTTGGATTCCCAGATTCAAGGATGAAGACTAATGCAACAAGAACAGTGCCATCTGCCTCTCCAAAGATGGAAAGACTTTGAAGAGGGGATAAAGGAGGAGTTGTCGGGGGTGAGGAGGGAAGGAGATCGGGGCTGCCAGGATGTGGGGTATCCTGTAGCCTCCGTCCTGTCCTCTCTGAAGTGACAACCAAAACTGGCAGTGTAGCTAAACTGCAGAGCGGGAGATGCAAAGGAGTGGAGATTGACTCTGCCACTCCTCCCACCCTGCGCTGGACACCTGTAAACCTCTGAGTTTGGTGGCTTATGAGCACCAAGGGTGCAATTGATAGGACTGCATCCTAATAAGCAACTGTTACACAGCTTATAGTTGAACTACGGAATTCACTGCCACAGGAAGTAGTGATGGCCACTAATTTGTTTGGCTTTAAAAGGGGACTGGAGATTCATGGAGGGAAAAGCTACTGCTGCCAGCCTTGCTGGCTAGATGCTGCTTCTGCTGTCAGGGTGACATGCTGGTGTACCCCAGCTGCTGCGGGGCTTGGGCAGGCAGCACTCTTGCTCCCATCCTGTGGGCAGCTGGTTCCTCCTCGCCCCCCGTGTGCTGCCCTGGATGGCCCACTGCTCTAAGCCAGCGCAGCTTTTCCTGTGTTCTTCTAACAGTTCTCCTGTGTGGCGAGGGAGGGCGTCAAGAAAGGAAGGCGGTAGTGTGCTCTTGAGTGCAAGCAGAGCACCACTAAATTAAAAGCCTCCCTTCAGAGTATACTTTGTCAATTTAATCCAGCAGCAAGGGAGCAGTGATCCTTAAACCATGAGGACAGACTTTCTGCAAGGGGTGCTGTTTGCATGTACTCATTATAATGGCACTGCTGGGGCCTGATGAATCTCTGCTGGCACAGCAGTCCCCAAGATGGTCAGACCAGGAGTGAAGGCACTAAATCTTGCAGCTCCCTGAATAGCTTCAAAGGGTTTGGGAACCTGAAGTAGGACTTCATTTGCTGAGCTTCATTTTAATAAAGAGATTACCCCATTTGCTTGTTTTTTTCCCTAGGTTAGCAAGCCTATCTTTGATTTTGATCCCTTATCCGTGTATTCTTCTGCCTCTCCTCCAAACACTACAGAGAAACTCTATCTCATATCTATTCATACGCTATCCTAATTAACCCAAAATAAACACATTCATAATGCAGTTAGTATGGAGGAAGGCAGCAGGGGGAATCCATTTTGCAAATGAATCTGGTTTGCTTGGCAATGAATTTTGGGAGAAATTAAGACATATACTCTTTTCTTGTAGATTCAGCAGATGGTAATGTAATACTAATACGAGTCAGCTTTTCTTGATGTATGCACTTAAGGAACTACATTGGAGGAACGTACAACTGAGAGCAACAGTGTTAGAGAAAGCAGCTATTTGATGGCAAGTGCGCATCTGTTACAATTAGTGAATAAGGTGACCAATACACTGTGTGCACCCTCATTTTTGCAAAAAATGCAAATTCCATTCACCCCCTGCCAAAAAACAAAACAAAACACGCACCCAGAAAGTGAATGGTTTAAAATTTGGGCTTGTATTTCAAAACTTGGCACTTTCTTTCCTGCAGCCACCAGCTACTTTTGGTTCCTACCACCACCTTGTCACTTCCCTACACGGGTCTCTGTGGCTCGTTGTCCATTAAACATAAAGGTTACAGAGGAACGATCGCTGAGCATTCCCACATATCATGGCAAAGCAGTAACACAGGGGAGAAACTGGGCAAATCTTAAGGTGAAGCAGTGAATGTAACGGGAGATGGTATAAATCTCATGGCAGAGCAGCAGACGGGGGCAACAAATTGCACAAATGTCCTAGTAGTGGACATTTATTCCTGTGCACCTGTATACAATTCCCCGCCCCCAAATTAAAAGTTCCAGATGCCTATGGATCATTCTCTGGTGACCTCTCCTTGGGATTTTTAGGTGCATGCCCCAAGGAAGGGATGAAAGAAGTTGGTAGCACTGGAGAGATTGCAAGGCAAGGCAAGGGGTTTCAGCAGCTTTCTGGGTAGCTCTGTACACATTCCTGACATCTCTGTTTCCCTCGTTGGCATGAGATGACTGGAGGAGAGAACCAGCTTTGTGTCCAGGTATTCCCTGTTCAGTGCAATATAAAGCAACCTTTTAAAAGGGAGGAATTTGCTAGCGTCAAGGTGCAGTGGAATAAAGGTAAGCTTCACAAAATATTGGGGAAGTGCAAGATGCTAGGCATGGTGGGTTGCATTACTATGTGAACCCTGTCGACATGAATGGGGAAGGATGAGTCTGCCAGTTTTAGCATCACCTAGCTTCTCATTTTTCTAGCCTTAAGTTTATTCCATCCCTTTTCTCCAGCCATTTGCTTTTCTTAAAAAAAAGAAAAGAACAAAGTTGTATGACCATTTGCATACATTTTGTGCACTTTTCACAAACTTTTCAAGAAATTCGGTTTAAAATATACATTTATATAATGTGTTTTTGTATATATTTGCATTAGTCTAGTAGACATGTAGTTGTGTGTGCTTTCCCATTTATGCACATTTCTCTAACCATTTTTGATTGTGGAGAATAGCACTGTAAAATTTGGAAAATGAGAATACCAAAGGATGACTGTTTTGGTTCATGGATGGATCTGGAAAGTACAAATGTACTGGAAAGTACAAGTTTACATTAGCATGCAAACTGCACGAATTTATAACCCATGCCTTAAAGAGATAAGCAAATAAAAATACATCTTTGCATTCATTTCCATGTCCCCTTCCTCCAGCAATACCTTCTAGCTGATGTAAATGGGGCAAATAAACACAATTACGTCTACTGGGTTCCCCAGTGGCCAGTGTGAATGACGGCCAGTGGAAAAGAGACAGTTTTAATCCATTTATAGACCAGTTAGAGGGAGTTTCCTGAATTATCTTAGTCACAGGACAAAAGGAATTGCCTGGGAACCATATGCTAGATATTTAGATGTCTACAGCATGGCAAAGTGGTTGTCTGTAGTTGCCAGCTAGAGGGTAAAGCAAGAATGATTTTGTTCTCCATTTTCTGAAGTGGCTGCAGAGACTGAAAATGCTGGGCTTCTGGTGTGGCTGAAGCATACACATGGCGACCTAAGCAAATTAATTGACTACTGAGTCGTTTTTGGTTGCCTGTTTCCAGATTTTGAAACCACTGCAAAATTGCTCAATTAATGAAAGCTCTCAGTGTTCAGCTCCAAAAGTAAAATTGTTTACAGTGGCTTTAAATGCATGCAGGGGAAAAAAGATTTCAGTCTGACTTCATTTTTAAAATAATGAACCCAGTTACTCATTAAAGCTGCTGCTATTCAAGTCACCTAAATTAATCCTGTCTAAGAATTTAGGGTAAGTAATATTAATTTCTTCCAGGGGAATATGTAACCCACATAAAGTCTTGCTGAATGGATAGAGACAGACATTTTATGCTGGCAGAAGAGATACAGTCAGAATGTACACAAGAAAATGCCTGCCTTTGTCCCCAGGCTTGACCAGTGCCAAAAGATCCCTTGGTAGTGTTAACAGCCCTGTGCAATTAAGGATCCATTGTATTCACCATCACCACCTTCTTCTTCTTCTTCTTCTTCTTCTTCTTCTTCTTCTTCTTCTTCTTCAATGGCTTTAATAGCTTTAAAATGACTATTTTTTTAAAGTCAAATCCACTAGGGATGCGCAAAGAATCCGTGAGACGATGAGAGAATGAAAATTCAGTGAATTTTTCCCAACTTGGCCCTTGATATTCTGTTCTGTTTCTCCTTGATTCATTCTGGAATGAGTTCAGACAGTAAGCAGATGTCTGCTTTTAAAATGCACCATCATTTGTGTGAATTCTCCTTTTTTAAAAACGAGGAAATTTGTGCAAATTGCAAAGCAGGTAATTTCAGCATCTCAGATTTGAGCCCCTCATGGGTCTGACCTGACTTAAACTAGGTGCTCTATCACTAGAACCTAGCTCAATGCAAAAATAAAATAAAATAAAATAAATAAGCCCACCAGCAAAATAATCATAAACAAATTAATGGATCAAAACCCATTTGTTTGAGCAAATACATTAGTGAAAGAAATCAGAAATTATATATGTAGTATCTGTGGGAAGATCAAAGGAAGGAAGGGACTAGAAAACCATGTCCTCAGCTGTAGAAATCACGGGAGCTGAAAAATAATACCAGAAATCATAATTCAAAAACATGTCTGTCTGATGTGCACACGTCAGGTAACCCTAGTAGAAAATTGTAGTATCCGTGCTGAACTAGACGAAATTGACAACGACAGGGTCTTTGTGAAGTTAGGGAATGTGATGCTGCAATGAGAGGATGAAACTGATGACAGTATTTACCAAAGGAATATTCTGTCCCCAGAGTTATATAACAGATCTGTGCATGTAACAAAAATATTTTTTAAAAGCACAAGCTTTCAAATCAGTTTACACAGATTTAAAGATCCCGTTTATGCAAAAGGCGCTATTTGCTCAAATCACCATTTGCTACAAGTACAAAAGATCTCAGTTCTCAATGTACATGAATATTTTGCAAAGATTTCTGGAACCTGAAAAAAAAAAAAAACTGGCATGTTTTGTTTCCAGTCACCAGACTGGAAATGCAGTATAAGTCTGTCAGGCTCAAATGAAATGGATTTTCCAGGATTACATATCCCTAAAATCCACAGTGATCCCTTAAACTTCCCATTACTTGGTTATTTAACTCTGAATGAAGATGCCACTCCCCAACCTAACCCCCTCAATCTGCCACTATATTCAAAGAGGGAGGAATTAGATTATCTTCAGGATGAGGGCAAAATTATTTCAAAAAACATTTTGTAGGGGTTGACCAGTGATCAGTGACAATAGGTGTTCCCCCCAGCCTCATGGAGCTTTCGGGGTTCCTTCCCCATATTCTGAGAGCTCCACTTTACAAAGACTCTTGGGGCTTTTCCCCACAAGGCACTCGCCATTTCTTGCTAACAGTTGTTCACACATTCGCTTTACAGGTTTTTTAGAAGAGGATGCGACCCTCTGGTTTCACTTCCGTATCCAACTAGCTTGTTGACCAGTTTTAATTTAGAGCATGTGACATGTACGCATGCAGATGAAAGAAAATGCTATGCCCTATCAGGTATTTCCACTATTTTCTTTTGTCACAGTGCCACCTAGAGTTCATGTTCCAGAAAGCAGGAAAGGAAATATGGCTCATCCAGTGGTTGGATTTCAGTCGCATGGTAGAACCAAAAGTAGATACAGTGGATTAACAGCTCATAAATGGCATCATGCAGAAAAACTCTTCATAGTCATCATTTTAGGAACTGCAGGGGTAAAGTGACACGCATGCCAGAATGCATGCCCAGAGGCGGATGCTGCCAATTATTTATAGATGCTCTCCTTTGCTTTCAATGGGGTTTACAGCACAATATGTCTACTCAGAAGTCATCCCACTGATTTCAATGAGCTTTACTCCCCCAGCAGGCTTAGGAATGCTTTCTGCGTCCCTATTTTGAAAGGTCCAGCTCATCTGCACAAGAAATATGTCCAGGTGATGGAAATCTTTTTTCTTGATGGAACAGGAAATTAGACAGAATTGGAATTGGGTTCATGATTGGTATCTGCACCAGCAGAACTGCAATATCAGTGCTGGAAAGCAAAGCATGGCACCCTTACGTAGAGGGAAGGCTCGTGATTGCAACAAAACATTGCTTAGGGCTATGACACCAGGCTGCGGTAACTGGAATACAGACTCCCCTAACTGGAGTCCTCCTGGATGCATACCCAATGTGCACCTGGAGCCCTTTCATGCACAGGTCATCTGCCTGTGGTCAGTGAAGGAAGCCAGTCCATGTGCACGTGGCCATGCTCACTGGACATGAGGATCTACTGTGTCCAAATCCTGCAACTCCTTCTAGCTTCGTAAACAATTGCCAGCGTTCTGTGACCGTCTTACCTTGTGTTTCTCTCACAGTAGTTCAGCACTCCTCCATCTGGCCCTCTCCAGATGTTTTGGATTCCCCCCACCCCAGCATTTCTGACTTTTGTCTATGGTGGCTAAGACTAATGGGAGTTGAGGTTCAAAACTTTGGCATGGGGCAGGATGGGGAAAGCTGGTGTAGTCCAAATGTTGGCAGTGGGAAGTAGCCTGTAAATTTAATAAAATGGAGGTCTTCCAGTAAGAGAGAAATTGGGTTAAAGGAGGAGGAGGAGGAGCAAACGAAGCAAGCACTACCTTCATAGGAGCAAGCTGGATGGGTGTGATGCATGAGGGATCCACCATAGGCTTCGGCCTATTTGCTGTGTCTGCCAGTAAACTATGCCACTGCTGAGGTAGTCCTGTGAATTTCTGTTCTCTGTGATCAAATCCAGTATGCACCCTGTGTTCAAAGTTAGAAGGGCCAGAAATTTCAAGCTTTTTCTTTTTCTTTCCAAACATGGTGGGAAAACCTGGAGAGAGGGAGGAAAGGAAGGAGAGAGAGAGAGAGAGAGAGAGAGAGAGAGAGAGAGAGAGAGAGAGAGACCGAGAGACCTTTGCATTAAGATGTTAAGTTATCAAGAACATACAACATGCTTTTCTGGACTACATGGAAGATTGATGAATGATTGATGCTTGATACCACTTCATGCATCTGATGGAGTAGCCTCTAGTCCAGGGGTGGGCAATTAATTTTCCTATGGGGCCACATGAGAAACTTTGACAGTTGCTAAGGGCCGGACCAGTACACTTACAGCTCTGCTCAATATATATCTCTATAAAAACAGTAAATGAAACATTACAATGATACAATGAAAATGTGGAGCACAGAACAACACTATTTAACGAATATTCACAAAAACATTAACATTAACATTACATGAAAAGCAATAAATTCAATTCAATTTAGCAGATCCTTCAAAATAAAAGCAGTGCAGTTGTATTGCTTGCATCTGTATTATGACGATGTATATTTGCACTGACTTTTAATTTGCCAGTG
This sequence comes from Varanus komodoensis, assembly GCF_004798865.1. NCBI lineage: Eukaryota > Metazoa > Chordata > Lepidosauria > Squamata > Varanidae > Varanus > Varanus komodoensis. Next base: position 26,508,676 of record NW_025336480.1, on the reverse strand, counting down.
ACCTCATGCGGGCCAGTCAGGGTCAGCCATCGGGCCGGATGTGGCCCGCATACAATGCCCAGGTTTGCTCTAGTCTATCAAGCTGATGCCATAATTAGTATGTCAGTCTTTAACATGTACCAATATTCTTCACTGAGAAATATTATGACCACCTCCAGAATGATAGGGACCAGTCTGGAAGTCTTGCAGCTAGATAGGTCATTTGGACACAAGGACAGTGGCCAAAGTTACCATTTCCATTTAGATCAATCTAGCCCAGAAGTCAGTGGTTCCCATCCATGGATCCCCAGGAGCAGTTGACCTACAGCACCCATTATCCCTAGCCAATTTGGCCACAAGTGAGGCTGACTGGAGTGCAACAGCATTTGCAAAGCTAAGGCTGGGAGCCAGAGGGTGGAGCCTGGAATCAGTGACAGAATACATGTTTTGCATGCAAATGACTTTTGGCTTATTCTCTGACATCTCTGTTAAAGGACTGCAATCCCATCTTCTGCCACAGTCCCTTCTTTTTCTTTTTTAAATAATGTTGGAAGGTCCAACTCCAGAGCTCGTCATCATGGCTAATTTGGTCCTATTGTTGCTGCTGCTGCTACTGCTGCTATTTTTAATCAGAATAGCAAGGCTTTTTTTAATGGAATAGAAGCAGAAAGCATTTTGACAAGATCCACTTGCTTGTAAGCAGGGGAGAAATGAGAGCTGGCTTTCCCCTCCCTCTGACAAACCGTTTGCTCCCCTATTTGCCCATGGCGTCCCTTTGACTGCCTGCTCTCCTCTGAGCCAGGCTTCAAGTGTGAAGTCAGCAAGAGGCCAATTCTGTACCGCTGCACCGCTGCAGAAGGCAACTTCCCTTGCTGGATACAGGAAAGCTCAGACTAACCTGTGAGGAGAACCCATTTAGAAGACGGATGGGGAAAACAAATTTTGGCCAGAGGACTGGAACTGGTGAAGGGGAAATAAACGCAAAAGCCATCTAGGCTCCGGGAGGAATAGGGGCAATGATGGTTTGATACGTACTTCAAAGGCTAATTCACAGAAGCCTCCGAGCAGGAAAGGGTGACGGGCTATTTGATCTGATGTGTGGCAAAGTTAGATTTAGGTGGTTCCGTGCCCTACTTTACAGGGGACAGTTCTCTCTTTGAGGAGAACTCTGCCCAGCTAAAGTTAACTTTAAATGTTAAGAACCGTAAGAAGTATGGGCTATCAGGGCTTTAACAGTTGACACTGGGACAGAAGACTGAACTTAGTTACAGTACTCTCCTCTCTGATAAGGTGTGATGATGCCTACACTGCATTTTCCTCAAGCCCTTTTTTCAGGCAATTAAATTGTTCAGTGTTAAATCTAGAACTCTATCTTACATCTCTTTACATTTGCTAGGTCTGATTTGGCTAATATTTTAATATCATACTGGAGTTTTTAAAAAATACATTATTGCTTTCTGTCATGTTGTATTTCATGGTTTTCAATTCGTGAACCACTCAGAGAGCTTCAGCTATTGGGAGGTACAGAAATGAATGAATGAATGAATGAATGAATGAATGAATGAATGAATGCTATTTTTCAATTTAAATTATACTAGTTTCTGAATGTTTAGCTATACATATGAATGAGCACATGCAAATATAATGCAAATGCATATCCTCTTGGATGATGCATTCCTCTTTTGGCGCAATGTGTGCAGCATGCACCCAGGACTGCGGGTCAACCCAGTAACTGTGGGAGAGGAGGGAATATGTGCCCCCCCCCCCGCCCATTGGTTAGTTTGTTCAGAGTTGCAGTCCCATCTCCCAGGATCTTCAGCCCAGCTGGAGTTCTGGATTCCCTGGGAAGTGAATGGTGAGCTAGGTCAGTGCATACTGATGCAAACCAAGAACTATACCACGTGCAGATCCAACCTACTTGCACTTTAGCATATCTTTCCTTTGAGAAAATAAGCACTGAATTTAAATCTAGGCTGTGCTTCCTACTTCCTCTCTTCCCCTTCTACTTTGTGTTATTTGTGTTTAGCTTTCTATTATTTAGAATTATTTTTAGACCCATGGCTGGGTAAAAGAAACAGTGGAACAGTGTGAGCCAGACGGGTGGAGAAATCACAGGGACTCCAGATAATTAAAAAACCAAAAAACAAAATTATGGGTGATGTTTTGTTTTTATTTTAGGCATCCTTCTTCCACCCACAGGACTGTGAAGTTTTAAGCAAATGTGCAAGGAAAATGCACTAGTTCCAAGAAGTTCGGGAGAAAGGAAGGGACCAGAAGCCCTTCAGCTTCCTTAAAAAAAAAAAAAAAAAAAAGGTTATATGCAGCACAATCTAAAGCATTCTACTTAGAAGAAATTCCCTCTAACTGCAGTAAGACTCACGCTCTAATAAGTATGTTTAGGCTTGCAACCTAAGATCATTGGTTTCTGCAAAACAGCTGCCTTATATTGCAACCTCATCCAAGTCATGGCAGAGAAAGCCTCACTAAGCAGTTTGAAGGATCACAGTGGCTTAAACAAGCCATGGGACATGCCATCTGCCATCTGCCTAAGTCTCCACTTGGGAACAACTTGCCTTCTCATTCAGCAGGGTAATTTCCACCTCAAAAGGCAGGTTGCTTACCTGTAACTGTCATTCTCCGAGTGGTCAGTCATTCGTGTATTCACACCCACAGGCTTGCCACGGAGTGCAAGGCCTCGATCGCAGAAAACTTCCAAAGCTTCCAGGAGCCCGGCCTGCCCCTGTGCAGGTAGCATAAACGGGGGCGGGGGGCTCCTGCCCATTCCCTCAGTTGTCCCAGGCATGCAAGGGATCCATGGAACCTGTGAAGGATACAACGGTGACCGTGCCCTGCCCTAGCCCATGCAGGGCGAGAAGCTGACAACAGCCAGTGAGGCGGAGGGCGGGTTGTGTGTATGCATGGATGACCACTCGAAGAACGACAGTTGTAGGTAAGCAACCTGCCTTTCTTCTTCGTGGCCTCCGTGCAATCACACCTACGGGTGACTAGCAATCTTACTGTCCAGGAGGAGGGGCTATTGTCACCAAAGAACTGAAGAGAGAACCGCCCTTCCGAAGGCGCAGTCCCCTCTGGCACGGATGTCTAGCTGGTAGTGGCGGACGAAGGTCGAGGGCATGGACCATGTCGCAGCCTTACAGATTTCTTGGAGCGAGACACCAGCGAGCAGCGCAGTGGATGTGGCTTGAGCACGTGTGGAGAAACCGCACGGGCGGTTCGTCAGTGGAATGCTTGCCATCTTGTAGGTGAGGGTGATGGTGCTGGAGACAAACTTAGAGAGCATTCGGCTGGAGACGGGTTCACCAGCTCTGCGGCCCTCGTAGCATACGAAAGGGCGCTCAGAGCGGCAGAAAGGCTTAGTCAGGACTCTGTAGAAGGCGAGGGCCCTCCTCATGTCGAGGAGGTGGAGGGTGGCCTCGATGGGGGTGGATGGCTTGGGGAAGAAGGCTGGAAGGACAACGTCCTGGTTCACATGAAATGGGGACGTTACCTTGGGGGTGAAGCATGGGTCCGGGTGGAGGATGACCTTGGCCCTGTGAAGCGTGGTGAAGGAGGCGTCGATTCGCAGGGCGGCTAGTTTACTGGCACAGTGAGCAGATGTGATGGCCACCAGGAATGCAGTCTTCCAGGGGAGAAGGCAGAGGTCTGACATGGCCAGGGGCTCGAAGGCGCCGCAGCCTGTGTTGGACGTGTTGGTGGTGATGGTCACGGACGGCTGAGGGGGAAGGAAAGGCATGCCGGTGGTGAGGTTTGCTGTGAGGCTCCACCAGCCGAGGGACTCCCTGACCGCTGCGGGTGGGGCTAGATGGGTTGTGTGGGGATCTTCGTTATACACAAAGGTTTCCAAGAACCACAGCTGAAGAGGTCTCATGTGGAGCCTTGCGGGCTGCAGTACCGATACCATGGAGACCATGAGGCCCAGCGGCTTCTGGGTGGTGTGGGAAGTGGAGAGAGGTGCGGCCTTGACAGCTGTGGCCAGTGAGGTGAGGGTTTCTGCCCTTGGCTGTGGTAGGAAGGCTTTGGCGAGGGAAGTGTCCAGGCGAGCCCCTGTGAAGAATATGAACTGTGTGGGGGAAAGAAGAGATTTGTCATGGTTGATGAGGAGCCCTAGGTCCTGCAGGAGGTGGTGTGTGGTAGCAGGAGAGAAAGAGAGGTCCTTAACCAGGGCCTAGCCATCAGAGGAGTGGATGGAAGCCGCAGGGGAAGAGGAGCGTCCCAAAGCCGGGGATCGGCTCTGACCTGAGTCCTGTGAAGGCGAATGCTGGTGGCGGCTGCTCCTGCTTTGATGATCCCGGTGAGAAGCGTGTGAGCGTCCACAGTGAACTGCAGGGCTGTGGGAACGGCGGCGCTGGTGGGGGGGGGGGGCTGGTGTAGGCTGCATCGCCTGATGAGTCCTCGCTGGGCCAGGGGCGTCGGTGCATGTGGGGCCTGTCCCTGGGCCTGGTGGCGTGGCTTGATTCCCCACTGGGGGAGTCCTGGCGGCGGTGGGAGGCCGCGGCGTGGCATTCCCGGCTCCGTGTTCCCCACTTCCTGCCAGGCTCTTCAGCGTGCCACGTGGTCCCAGCGTGTTCTCGCCGACTCCCACGGTCTTGTGTGTGTGACCTGGGATTGGGCGGGGAGGCTGGAGAGTGGCGGGGGTGCTGGTGATGCTCGTAAGGAGCAGTGTCGTCGGAGGATGAGGCGGTAGGGCTCTGGGCATGGCGTCCATGGTGGGGCCTTCATTTGGAGGCTGGGAGCCTCAGCCGGCTGCAGGGAGTGCGGGCCTCCGAAAAGCCAGTCAAAATCAGCTGGGCAGGGCCTCCTCCTGGTGGCGGGGGAGCACGGTGCCCCATGGCATGGCACGTCTTCCTCTTTGCCAGCACTGGGGCGCAGGAGGGGCACCCTCCTGGCAATGCTGCTGTCCTCCTAGCCCTGCGGGGCTTGGAGGCACCTTCGGCCGGGGGGTTGTCAGCCCTGGAGGGGGTGGTGGTCATGAGAGCCCTCTGCCGTAAGGTTTGCTGGAGGCGCGTGGCCCTCTGCTGGCATGTCTGCTTTCTAAAAGCCTGGCAGTGCGGGCAGGTCTCCACAATGTGCCCCTTGCCAGCAGCGTGGAGCAGAGTAGCCCATGTGGTTGGAATGGAATGCACATGGCAGAGGGAAAGGAAGAGAAAGGGAGGAGGAAAGACAAAAAAACCCAGAGGGGTTTTGCAGGGTGGGATGGAGAGCGAGAGAGGCAGCAGGCCTCTCTCTCCAAGAGCGGTAAGTAAAGGCGCAAAAAAGAAAATCCTTTTTTTTTTTTTTTAAGTGAAGTAAGAGGAGAGAGAAAAAAAGAAAGTAAAATGGCGAAACAAGTAAGTAGAGCGAGCAGAAGGTCCGATCTGAGGTGAAGCTCGAAGTGCGGTCAAAAAGGAACAGAGGGACTGGGCAGGAGCCCCCCCCCCCCCCCCGTTTATGCTACCTGTGCAGGGGCCGGCTGGGCTCCCGCGCACTCCATGGCACTGAGCTTTGGAAGTTTTCTCCGATCGATCGAGGCCTTGTGCTCTGCAGCAAGCCCGCAGGTGTGACTGCACGGACACCACGAAGAAGAACAAGCCATGCTGCCACACAGGGGTGACCTGTCAAGTGGAGAGCGGGAAGATAAACAGTCCACTGACCTCCACCAGCACCTGGTGCAGCTTCAACAAGGCCGTGTGAACCAGGTCACTGCGCTCAGTGGGGCTTCTTTCCAGACGAGTGCGTATAGGATGGCAGCCTTAGGGAGCAATCTTATGCGCAACTACTTGGGCATAAGCCTGACTGCATTCAGTGGAATATAATTCTGAGTAAACCCAACAAGGATGGATCAGTTATGCTTTGCAAGATAGCATGGACACTTTATTTCTTTGTTGCATTTATTTCCTTCCTTTCCTTCAAGCCGTCCAAGGCACAGTACATCTACCTCCCAGCAATTACCTTGGATGGTAGTTTAGGGAGCAACTGGCCCAGGTCACCCAGTGAACTTCCTGGCTGAGTGAGGACTAGAAGCTGCACCTCCTGGGTCCCCAAGCCAACGTTCCTGCACAACACTGGCATGTTACGCATGAACTGATAATTACCTGAGGTGGACTTTTATTTATTATCTCTTGAGTAACATCTCCGGAAAAGCCTTGCCTAAACATATGAGAACCTACGAAGCGCCCTGCTGGATCAGGCCAGGGGTCCATCTAGTCCAGCACTCTGTTCACACAGGGGCCAGTCTGTTGCCTGTGAGAAGCCCACAAGCTTGGTAAAATATATTTGGCAAACTATAGAAAATGAGCAGAGGATTCTGGCTGGCTAAATGGTGAATTCCATGATGATTCTACCCCTGGTGTTGCTGAGAGGTGCCTCTGCAAAGCTCCCTGTCCTTGGGCGTGCTTGCATGCTTCTGAATGGCTTCTTCCAAGCTACAGACTTAGCCTGTAGAAACGCTCTTCTGCCTCTGAGCATCAAAGATCAACGAGAGATCGGGTCGGTGGTGCACTCCAGGACCTTCTACAAACAAGGACCTGTTGTGCAGCATCCAGAAGCCATCCTCATCAGTGATCAGCTTGCTGTGAAGCTGACTTAGGTGCATGTGAAAGTAGCATATGCCAAGCAGTACAGAGCAGAGTCAGTCTGAACAGCAACATTAAGGGCACAATTCAATGTACCTTTAGACAGAAAGGTCTGGGGGCACACTGGGAGTAGCAGGACCTTTTTCTGACTGAACAATGCACAAGATTGCCCATTAAGGGTTGTACCCAGTGTGGATCTAATGTACATCCTGTTCATTTCAATGGGTCTGTCCTAAGGAAGATTAACATTAGTTACAAACCCATGTCAAAAACCTGACGCTGCAGTAGCACCCGTTCTGCACAGACTGAAATTGCATTTGGCCCATAACAGTAATATGGAAAAAGAGCCTAGCCTTAGTTTAATTGCTCCTTCTAGCACTTTATAAACCTGTCATATATATTCACTGTTTAATTACTGTAATAAATAACATTATCTCTGTACAGTGCTGTAAAGTGCCATGTATTTTACTAGAGTAATATGGTGCACATTCAGAATTTACTTTCAGGGCTATTAAATTGGAAACAGGGTGATTTATAGGGTCGGTTAAGTTTTGTGTGTTTTCTAGTAGCTCAGTGAGAATAGGTTTTGCCTGCTGAGATAACATGAGAAAGAAACCTTTGCAAGTGAAAGGACAGTGCATAACAGAAGGTTTATTGATGTATATTCACATAGGACAACACATAAATATCTCTGTTTGGTTCGAAATCATTTGCATCTTCCCAGTATATTTCTTCCTTCTGAAAGATCCCTATACGACCCCTAACAACAACAACTACTACTACTACCACTACTGTTATTGTTATTAGCAGCGGCAGCAGCAGCAGCAATCATTAAATAAAAGTAGAGGTCCTCTTAGTATCTCATTAAGGAACAGAAACCAGACAGTAGGAATAATAGACAGTGGCCATGTTTGCTGGAGATAGCAGGATGGTTAAAACAAGAATAGATTATGAGGAGTTCTACAAGAATCTCTTCAAACTGGAAAATAGGCAAATGTGACACCATGGTAGCAGGTGTAAAGTGTAATGAACAGTGGGTACAATAAAATAAAATAATAAAAAAAAATTCTCAACTTCAAGTATAAATTGGTAAGGTTTGAGCCAGCAGTGACTGACCCAGTGTGCAGCTGATGTTAAAAAAAAGGGACAGACTCCAGGACAGGTGTAATTAAGAAAGCACTTTGATATAACACTGCCAAGACCAGATGGCCCTGTTACAAATCTGTGATACAACCACACATGGAATATTATGTACAGTTCTAGTCAACACACTGAAAAAGGGATGCTGCTAAGTTGGAAAAGGTGCCAAAAACGGCAACTAAAATGATCAGAGGGTTGGAACAACTTCCCTGTAAGGAAAGGCTACAACAGCTGAGATTGTTTAGTTTAGAAAAAGGGTGAGGAAGAAGAGACCGGATAGAGTCCTACAAAATTATTCACAGTCTACCCAAAGTAGATGCGGAGACATTTTTTTCCCTCTTTCATAGCTCTTGAACCCAGGGTCATCCCATGAAGCTGACTAGTGGGAGATCAGAACAGATAAAAGGAAGTGCTTCTTCACACAGTGTGTAGTTAAACTAGGGAATTAACTTGCACAGTGTGTCATGATGCTCCCCATTTGGTCAGCTTTTAAAGGGGACTAGACAAAGCATGTCGAGGACAAGGGTATCAGTGCTAATTAGTCCCGGCAGCTACATGCATCCTCCGGTATCAGAGGTACTACAGCTATGTACACTGGTAGCTGGGGAACATGGGCAGGAGGGTACTGTTGCATTCACTCACTGCTTGAGGGCTTCACACAGCCACTGTGTGAACTGAATGCTGGACCAGATGCACCTTGGCCTGATCCAGCCCAGCTCTTTATTTTAACAGTAACAAAGCAATAATGGTAACAACATCAAACATTGCTCAGCATTCGATGTTAGATTTTGATATAGATGCATTCACTTGGTATGGGTTTCATTGTTATGTTAGGCGAGCCTTCCATTTTGACTTCAGTTTATAAGTCAGTGTTTATAAATGCTTACTTGATGCATGTATCTGTGCCTCTCGTAAAGTTGCTGGCCTACCTCCCATCAGCCCCAGCCAGCATGACTGATGGTCAGTAAGTTATGAGCTAGAAGTCCAAGAACATCAGCTATGCTGCAGCTTGCCTTGTTTGGCTGCAGAATAAAAGGTAGCAAGTGAAGAGCATGCCTTTCCAAAGCAATTGGCAAAGGCTTTCTTACTTGGGCGATACTGCAATGCAAACAAAGCATTGTTTCCCTGTTCTCAGGGATACCACACTCATTTCAAGGGAGGAGAGCTTGTTTTGGGGCACAGTGACCACCAGCAACAGATGTTTTGGTTTGTGACTTCCATCAGTCCGAGCCAGCAAAGCCAATATTGAACGCTCATGGAAGCTGTAGCCAGACCATCCCGAGTGCTACAGATTGTCCACTTCTGCAGCAATAACTTAAACTTTTAATATATGAATAGCATATTATAGATGCTGCCACAACTTGCCCAACTTAGGAGAGGGAATGCCAGTCTTGTGCACAGAAACCCGTACTGAATTCATCAGATGAACATACAGGACAGTTTTTGTGATGCATTCAATGTTGTATCTAAGGAATAAACTACATGGCTGAAAAACCAGTCTTGCAGAAGGGAAAAGGCGCAAGAGCTCTAAACAAGAGGTGGCACTTCAAGTTAAGAATTCCCCAAGACACGATCAACTGATAAAAGTTCAACTGGAGTGTGACACTGTACATGTTGAAAGAACATTTATCCCAAAATATACCATAAAGGATCTTGAAGCTAGGAATGTTAAATGAATGACTGGCTCCCATTCTCCTGGGAATGGTGTCTGAAAACAAGCCTGGATGACTTCCGGTCAGTTTCAGTCCTAAGCTGCAACAGGAAACCACACTTCTCAAACTCATTTATCTCCTGTCCCTCTTCTCTTTCAGTAGGCATTGGCCTCTTTAAACCAGCAACTGCTGCTTCAGCGGCAACACAGAATAAAATCCGGTTTATTACAAAGGGCTGCTTGTCCCTGGGTGGAAGAATGCCTTAAAATGGCAACTTTTTTGTCACATTTGGCATTCCAGCCTATGGTCATGTAGTTTCCCTCCCTCATATTCTCAGGATAGTTCCAATCATGGAATGAAAGTGACTATCTGAAAATGCCAGGGGAAATGTCTTTCTTTCTTTCTTTCTTCCTTCCTTCCTTCCTTCCTTCCTTCCTTCCTTCCTTCCTTCCTTTCTTTCTTTAAGCACCGTATTCCTCGGAGTATTGCAGAGTTACTAAACCTGCTTTCCCCTTCCTGGTGCTCACCAGACACGCTGGGTTACTCTTCCATCATCCCAGCATGTGCAAGGAATGGTAGTCCAACACCTTTGGAGGGGAACCAGTTTGGAGAACACTGCTGTAAACATGTTGAAGTTGCTCCTTTGAGTGAGGTTTCAGTTCCAAAAGCACACAGAAATTGGCTTCTTGGAAAGCCAAGCTAAGCATCTCCCTGTATTCTTGGTGAGGTTTATCTACCTCATAGAGACATAAAAAATAGCAATACTGCAGAATAGAACCCCCTGTAACTTCATTCTTTCTAATCTCAGGATGCAACACTACCCGTGTTTAGATGGCAAAGGGGCCTTCAACCCCCAGCCCACCCAAGCCAGTGCCCCTTAACAATGGAACTGGAGTCCCGCTAGTCAGCCTGGGCCATCCTTTCCCAACCTGGTGTCCTCTAGAAACTATGAACCACATTTTCCTTCACCTGGAACCTCTGGATATGCTGGCAGGAGGGCAATGGGAGTTGTAATCCAAAACTTAAAAGCTCTAGTCTCACTTTAGATTTTCAGATAGTGCTGACCCTGACCAAGGGTCTGTCAATTCAAAATGTACTGAATTGGGGAGTGTATTTATTAAACATGTACTACATTGTTGTCATACTGGTTTACACTGTGGGTTCATGCCTTGCCCTCCTAGAACAACATGTCATGCCACATATTTACATTTCTTTTTTAAATAGATTTATATATTGCTGTCCATATTTAAAAGTATCTCTAAGCTGCTTACAAAAATATAAATATTATCATTCATCATGGTATGCACAATTAAAATACATAACTACTAAAATCTTGATAAAACACATCAGGAACAATATTAAAACCAGTTAAAACCACTACAATGCACAATTACAGACAGACAAATGGCAGCACACTCACTCAGCAAAGGCCTTCCTTGGTCAAGAAATTAGTCTGTAATTTCTCACCTCAAACATGTTGCAATTGGAATAACCAATGAAAGATGGTGCACCACAAGTTGCAATGTGCTGCTTTTGCCTTAGACCATCTTTTTCTTCAGATGTTTTGGGTGACAGTTCCCAGAATCCCTGGCCACTGGTCATCTTGGTTGAAACTGATAGGATCTGTAGTCCCAAAACATCTGGATGGCAGCAGGTCACCTTCATCTTTTCTAGAAAGATGAACTCCACTTACATAGCAATCAGCCTGAGGCAGAAGCTCAGAGGGTTTAAAACGCAGTAGCACTGCTTTCAAGCCAGGGAGCTTCCAGGTAGCAAAATACTCCAGGCAGGTACATGCTGCCCTGCATATCTGGAGAGCTGCTGGCACCAGCCACAGCTTCTTGTATTTTGGAAAGCCCAAACTATTTGCTGTATTGACATAACATCCAGAAAGACCCGGGCACCTAATTGGGAGAGAGGCGTTTCTCTGTAGGCCTGGAGCTCAGTGCCTCCTGCACATCAGTTGTTCGCCCTTAAGCAGCACAAGCTGCCATGGTTCTCGGTAGACCCTTTACCTGCTCTCCAAGTAGCAGCAGGCAGATCTCAAGAACTTCATCCATGTATGAAGCCGGTTAAAGGAAAAACTCAGCGGGCCAGATAGGACTGGCTACCTGTCATTGTCCTCCAGGAACCGTAACTAGACCACACAATGGATGATTGCACCACTGGAAATGGGCAGCCTGGGCAGTTGCTTTAAGGATTTTAATCCTGTAGTGTAGTGGCACCAGGGCTCATGGGGATATGATGCCAGCTCCTTTTTACGAGCAGGATTGCTGGCATCACCTCCCACAGGCTTCTCTGTTTCTTCTGAGATTGGCTGCGATCCTGCCAGTTGCAGGAGGGGGGGCACAGACTTTCCAAGCAACAATGCATTCATCCTGTTAGAACGCCAGGTACTGCTGTTTGGCCTGGTCTTGAATGAGCAATTAAGACCCTGCTCCAGCAGGCCTGCTCCAAGATCAAGCTGAAAAGTGCTAGAAGCTGTGCCTGAATATCTGGGCTCTCCTTGGAGGCGTGATTTTGGCGCCTGTCCTGGCAAGTGCCTGCACTTCAGAATTTGCCATGACACCACTGCCAGATGCCCCGGTCATAACTTGGAATTATGGGACTCCTTGGAGCACATGTTTGCAGTATGTTCCTCTTGCTCTGATTACTTGCACAGAAGTCTAGTGACATTTTCCCTCCCCTAAACTTGTAATTTTGTTTTCCTCTTATTTGTTTGGCTAATTCTTTATTATACTGCATAGGCAGAAAACTTCCTCAAATCTGTAGCCAAGGGCTCTATCTCTCCCTCACAGTTTTTGCTCTAGCGTAGGTGCCAGAGGCCCAACCTGGATCTAAACCATAGTCCAGTGGCAGAGGCTGTTTTAAGATCTGGATTGGCTTCCCCATGCCTATTCTAAAGTAAAAATGAAAAAAGAAATCTAGCCGCTAGATACATGCCTAAAGTAATATTTATTTTGGCCCTACGTCTTTGTGTAATTTACTGGGCCGATGCTTTCCTCTTTACCTGGTAGTTGTTGCTGCTCAAACATTTTCAGTGTTAGCAAACCCTCTACCTGATATTAGAGAGAGAGAGATGAGAGTGCTGTTTACCCACTTTCCTCATCTCGTGAAGCTTTGTGCCAGGATTCATTAGCACCCTCAGCCTCCCACTATTCCTGGATAAAGCTTGCAAGGCTGTTTCCCTGGGTGTCTTTTGCACAGACAGCTATTTTGCCTCTTCTGGGCTTGTCAGATGTATTTTAGCAGAAGCAAGTAAAGCTAATAAACTGCAGCCAGGACTGCAGGTACCCCTGTTCCAAAGCCTGTGAAGGGAAGAGAATGGGGAAGGAAGGTTTGCAGGCAAGAAAGGTTAACCCTTGAGGGTCAAGCCACGGATAGGCCATCTCAAGGGCAGAAATGGACATCTGGAGAAGGACTGGAGTCATGCTTGCTGGCCATCTGCCCAATCTAGCTATGGTGCATTAAAGATCTTGGATGGAGTGGCAGCTTGGATGGGATGACTTCTGAGGTGCCCTCCAACTCTCTCATCCCACAAACAGACTCCCTGAAGCAGAGATTTCTCTTCCTCTGTGTTCTCCCTTGCTTATAAGAACCACCATGAATGATGTGTGTGTTCAGGTGTACACATGAGGCCCCTGTTCTTACAGCACCCTGAATATGTGGCCACACTGAGTATCCCCATTTTAGCAACAGGAGCTAGGTTAGCCCTGGATACCTTAAGTCCTGTGGATCCAAGCCCTGACAAGTTACATGGGGGTCAGCAAGCATGGCCATTCCTAGTTTCCCCAGGAGGCATCCACTCACACCTGGGATGACCTTCTCCACCTGGTTACAGCAGATTCTGCTCGGAGCCCAGCTAATCAAATTTCCCCATCTCTGCTCCAGATGTCTCCCCACACACACACACACACACACACACACACCTCCTATGTGGTCCATGAAGTCACTACGATCTACGCAATCCGGTAAGAAGAAAACATTGAAACGATTTCAAATGATCTGAGTCTTGCCATTGTCAATGTTTCTTCTAAAGCACACAATACCTTGTTTATGGTTGAACATGCCTTCACTGGTCACACCACAGCACAGCAGGGTGTCTCGGGACGGCTGACCCATGAGCAACATCTAATAGAGATGCACAATGAAATAAATTCAACTAAATAAATCAACAAGAGACAATGGCAGCTTGTATGGCAACAGTAAACACTGGCACACAAAGAACACTGCTGTTCTTAAGAGAATGCAGCTCCCCCTCCCCCGCTTCCCACTGACAGACACCTTTGAATAGTGTGTTTTGATGCATCAGCTGAACCCAGGGAAACGACTCTCTGGAACAAGGCTTCTTTTAGGGTTAGCAGTGAGGTCTGCACTAATGCCAGGCTCAGGTCTGCCATAAAGCCACCCCCTGGCCCAAGCAGGGCTGTTTCGTTTCCCACGTACTGCATGGCACTACCTGGCCAGCACCATCCTCCCCATTCAACTCAGAGCAATGATGCCACCGACTTTGGTGTGCACATTTTACCAAGAAAGGGGAGAAGGATGCCCTTGTTGCCCAGAAAACATGTACCTCCACTTCTTATTTAGGAGTGACACACAGGACCTTACACCAAGGGAAAGTAGGCCTATCGCCCCCAGTTGTAGCCAACTTGCACTTGGGCCGGGCCACTTCAGATTCAAGGCAGAGTTGCATATGGAATTCTACCATAAGAGGGCCACCCGCATGGGTGGTTTTAAACAGACAAATACTGCACATGGACAGGAAGATTATCAGTAACTGCTGCCATCATCACGAATGATTCTCAGTGGCTACTGATCATGATTAGTCATGAGTTCCCCGTAGCCATCTGGCTGGCCACTTCAGGAACACAGTGCTGGCTTATACATGCCTTTGTTCGGATCCAGCACAGCTATTCCTAAGCTATCCATGCTCTTCCAAATAAACAATGATGCTAGGGAAACTTGGAGGAGGAGGAGGAAGATAGAGAGGAAGACCAGCTATGAGATGGATTAATTCCATAAAGGAAGCCACTGCCTTGAGGTTACAAGAGCTGAGCAGGGCTGGCAAGGACAGGACAGTTTGGATGGCATTCCTTCACGGGGTCTCCATAAGTCAGAGATGACTCGATGTCACACAACAACAACTAATCATGACAGCTGTATATTACCTCTGACATCAGAAGTGTCATGCCTCTGAAAACTGGTCACTGGGGAATGTGAGTAGGAGGAAGTCATCGCATTCTCAACCCTTTGTGGGCCTCCCACAGCCATCCGATGGTTGCCTTTGCTCTGACTCAGCACAGCTATTCCTATGTTCTTCATGTTCTTCCACAGAAACACAAGCAAACCAAAACCTCTTCTATCCACACAGGAAATGAACATATCAGGGAGAAGACCAGTCTACAGCCACTCTTTCTTACACCTGGTTTTCTATGTTTGGGGCAGAATGCTTTGGAACTTGTGAGCCCCCATCTGCAAATGGTACAGCTCAGATCAGGATTCGCCACCTCAGTAAGAACAAGGCCACATCTTTAACAGGAACTACATTGAAGGAAAAACTATAATTACATACCTATCCGTTATAGATACACAAGTTATATCATCATCATCATCATCATCATCATCATCATCATCATCATACGTTCATATCCCACTTTTTTCCCTCTGTTGAGGAACCCAAGACAGCTTAAACCAGAGACTAAGGATAAAAAACTGAAAGTACAAACCCAACCTCCTTAATTAATTAACTACACATTCACTATGTGCCTGTGATCTAAACAATTGCACACATTATTTGCAGTAGTTTAGTTCATCAATGGATTCCAGAGTTTTGCAACAAGGTACATTCTTGATTAGATAAATAAATGTTTGACAATTACGCACATTGTTGGTTGTACATCTTCAAGTTGTGTTGTACTAAAAGGATGTGAAAAAGAGTGGGCAAATTTGAACGGCTTTTAATATGATCAATGTAATTATTAATTTGATGGACAATCTTAAACATGTTCACTCGGGGAGTCCTGCTGAATTCAGTGGGATTTACTGAGGGTAATCATATATACTGTATGCCTAATGATATAGGTACTATATAGGCCTGCATCCTGCATCTTTAATCCATCACAGATCCACCAATTAATAATTATTTTTTTTAAAGAGAGAGAAAGAGGTGCCACACCTAGGATAACTTCAGCTGTGCTGTGCCAGGCATAGCAGAATGTGATTGCCAGAGACAGAATAACCATTGCTATTTTTCCCCCTCAATCTGCATTTGGTGAGAAAACATTAATGTTACAGAAGTGTCAAGGACAGAGATAGTGATTTAACAGGGGAAAAAGAGCCTCCCCAAGGCTTCGGCGAATGGGGCGGCATAGAAATTTTCTAAATAAACAATAAACAATAAATAAATAAAAGGTGTGTGTGTGTGCGTGTGTGTGTGTGTGTGTGTGTGTGTGTGTGTGTGTGTGGGGAAGGGGGGATAATGAATATATGTTTCCAGTTGCCTAAGGGAAAAATCTAAACCAGAAGTCTGAATTTTTTTTCTGCATTAATGAAACATATTAGCATTAATTGTGGCTTTCTATAATTGAAATGAGGATGATGAAGTTGCTGCAGAAGTGTGAAATCAATTTGTCTCGCATTCAAGCTCTAAAAGTCTTCAAAATTCACTCAGACTGCAGCTTCCGTATTAATGATGTGCAGCTGATGAAAATTGGCACAGTTCCACCAAAATCATTGGTTTTGTGTCTGCAGAAGGCCTTGCTCCTAGGTCTTCAGGACAATTTCCAAAATTGCAGCCGTCCAACCAGTAAAACAGAGAAATGAACCCTGATCGGCTCAAGCACCACCGACCGGGCTCCAATGCCCAGCACCAAGGCAAAATACTCCATTCACAAAACCTCTGCTGTGCTCAGCTGCTTTTCATCTAGAACACCAAGTGTAATTAAACTCCACTTCTTAAAACATGAAATAAATAAATGCAGCCAGCAAGGAAACCAACTCCAACAAAGAATGTGTACATCAAGGGGCAGAAGAAGAATTTATAAACTCTTGCTGCCCCTCTGCACCTGCACACAGAATAATTCACCCCATCCTGAACAATACAAGTGCTGCCTGCAAAATGCAGGACCTCACATCTGGTCACACCTTGGAAAAGGCTGGCTCCCCACCTGCTGGAAACCCGGCAGATTCAGCAGACCCATTTCCCAAGCAGTGAGACTTGCAATGAGGCTGGCTGCTACAGAGCTATACAGAAAGAACATGTTTCAGTGATAGGGTTTGCATGACATGACAACCCATCATGAGGAACAAGTTGGTGGGTTGCCATGAGTGATATGGTGGGCTGCCATGGCATGTGAGCATGGATAGCTTCCATAAGTTCATGCAAGCCAACAATACACAGTTTGTTGTTCGGCTTCTTGAACTCACAATGGGTTTTTGTTGTTTCTGAACCTGGGCTTTTGCTGAACTTGCCTGAGCCTCCTCAGCTACTCCGCTGATGATCCAGTGGCATCACCGAGTCACTGGCTTGGTGCCCCCTTTCTTGCCCATGAGCCCTTTTTCACTTGCTGTGGCTTTTCCCATTTTTTTCCTCCCTGAGACAGTCAGTAGTATCCTTTGAAAGACAGGCAGAGACACCCCTCTAATGTGTCCAAGCGGTTGTCCCTGGTTTGACATCCTTTTATTTTTGACATTGTTTTATTTTTAATTTTTTAAGCACAAGAAATTTTATTTTTAAATAAAAGGAAATTTGTCTAATTTTCTGACTTTGGACCGAGGCTTAGCCTTGCTTAGAGTAGACCTATTACAAGAAAAGATTCCAGGTTGTTATGCCTGTGTCCTACTGATTTCAGCGGGTCTATTCTGAGCATGACTATGTCTGGATCCAACCCCACAGCAGCTTTGGTATTCAAGCCATAGGTCTGCTTTGTCCAAATTTCACAAATTAAATAGAAAATCCCAGTGAGATTTTAGAAAGTCCCTTTGCTTTTATATGCAGTTCTTCTAATACATCCATTCTTTAATGCAATCTTGGAGGGGAGAACGGCATCACAGAATTCAGAAAAGTGTGCAGTTTGCGGAAGAACTGTGTTCGAAGCCCCATATTTGTCTGAGAAAGGTTGTTTCACTTAAAAGATAGAGAGCGAGAAAGGGGGAGGGAAGGTGGGAAAGACAGGGAGGGAGGGATGTCTTGAGTAAAGGGTGAAATATCCTAAAAATATTAAATATCACATCAGCTTCCACATAAATGCGGCATCTTGCAAACCCAGGTGCCTTGCTAAATGCTCTTATGCTTTCCCAGATTGATACCTCTTCTGCTTTATTTTAAAAATATTAACAGCTTCAGCTCTGTCCTGGCTCATGCCTCTGTGTGAGTAAAGCTGTCGTGCTGAGAGATCTCGTAATATTCGGCTCCCAGGGATCCTTCAACTCATGCCAATAATATTTGATCAAAGCATACTCACGCATGGGGGAAGGGTACCTGCAGGCTTTGAGGAATTAGCTTAGACTGCCAGTGTCTTAAAAGAGGGCAAAGAAAGCAGACAAAACCTTTGCGCTTTGAGAAGCTTCCCTTGATCCGTGGGAGGGAAGCATGCTGCATCCTACTCATGCCAAGAGCGAGAGCACCTCTCCCTCATATTAACGGACAGGGCCAGACTCTCCTGCAGCAGAGGAATAATCTGATGCACAGGCAAGGCCTCAGATGCAAAATGAGAGAGAAACAGAGAGAGGCAGAGAGAGAGAGCTGTGATCGCTCCTTCCGAGTGGCAAATTGGGTTTCTGTTTCACTTACCTCTAGAACAGCAGCAGGTTCTAGACCCGCACTGTTGTGGGTGGCAGCCATTTCTGAGCATCGAGGGCAGGGATCCGCTGGTGAATCTCTAAGTAATGCACAGCAAACCGCCACAGGATTTTGACTCCCAATAGTTTTTAAAAAATGCAGGTAAAACTGCAAGTAAAAATAAAAAATGCTCTGCCGTGGTTGACCTTGTACTAATCATTTCATTCTTGTTATGTTACTGCCTTGCCTGTAAAATATGAGATGGATTGCCATTGACCAGGTCTTTTGACCAATTTTAGTTCAGTGTTGGAAAAACTGTGACCTTTAGTAATTCAGATACAGAGTTTTATATGAAGGCTTATGGGGAAGGGATGGCCAGTAACTGGCTCCGCCCCAAGCCAACGTTGCATTTGTTTCCACCTCCTAAGCCATTACTTGGCATAAAAGCAAAATAAATCAGATCTTGCAAGCCTGAAGTTTGTCCACTCTGATCTAGACTCAAACTAGGTTTGAGAAAATTCTCAATACAGAAAATTCTCTTCAAAAATCTACCTTCAAAGAGACAAGACAGCTTACGATGGGTCTGCTTCCCTTCTGCTGTGTAGTCTTTGCTTATTTGCTTCTTGGAATGAGATAAGTACAAAACAGTGATATGAATTTGCACAGTTCCTGCTGTAAGTGTCCTTCCCCAAAGCTGAAAAGGGGGAGCTTTATCAGGGAACATTTTCTGACTGTGAGAGCAGTACAACAGTGGAACCAATGATCCAGGGAGGCTGTGGGCTCTCTCACACTGGAGGCATTCAAGATGCAGCTGGACATCTGAAAAGGGTGGTTTAACTTGGAGTCCTGCACTGAGCAGGGGTTGGACCTGATGATCCTCTGACCCCTTCCAACCCAACTGTTCTATGATGTTATGATGGTGTCCAGGCATGGGACACTGAGGCTGCAATGCCATACAGATTCACCCCGAAGCAAACCCCAGTGAAACCACTGGGGCTTACTCCTAAGGTATAGGCTTGCTGTGTACACTTTGACTGCTAGCTGATAAATTGTGTTAGGCCATGTAATTCTTTGCTTTTGTTTAGGAATGAAGAAACAAAATTGGCAACAGGCTTGGTTTTTATAAACACGTTCAGAATTTTACCTACACTGCCCTTCACACATATTTTTGGATCGGAAGAGAGATGCAAGTCAGCAGAGGTTTCTACCATGTCTCTGTCTACAAGATCATATCTCTAAGCTCACAGTGGTTGTGTGTGTGGAGGAAGAAACATCTTGGGGGGGGGGGTGCTTGTGGGGGTATAGGATAGAGCAGGTATAGATCCATAGCCCTTTCAGCCCTCAACCACACTCTAGCCAAGGTGTGGAAACATGTAGACCATCTCTTGAGCTGTTCTAAATGTGTTTCCTGGCATTGGAAGGAAGACAATGCTTTTTCTCCTCCATCCATATAAGTAGAGGGAAAGGAAAAACAGGAAGCACTCCCTGCCTGCAGATTCTGCCTTGCTGGCCTTTCAGGCAGGGCAAGATTAGAGCCCCCAACAAGCAGAAGCTTTGCAACGAGAGCCAACGCTTGTTCTCTGCAATTTCGCTGTAAAATATTCATCGAGATGCATTTTTATTCTCTTTTGAGCAAAGAATGGCATCATAAAATTTGCAGAAGTGCAAAATCCCAAGGATAATTATGTTCTGGTCCACTCATTATTCCAGGAGGTGAGAATTCTCGCATTCCTTGAGCATCAGCATAAACCTGTGATTGTACCTGAAAATTGCCATATAGTTTTATGGGGAAGCCTGTGCAGTAAGTGCAATCATGGTGGTGCATGTGTGATGAATATACCGTTACTTATGAGGAGGACTATCTCTGCAAGGGACATTTTTTGGTGAAGGTTTTCCGCTCCGATCTACCCCCTCCCACTGGAGATTTTTTGGCAATTGCATTGAAGCAGGGTTTGTGGATTCCAAACTGGTTACATGTGACCACCCACCATGCCCTTGTCAATTAGCCAAATCCAATTGGCTACAGAGCATTGTGACATCATCCTGTTCTCCATGCATCCCCCAACTGGCTGGAACTCCTATCTGATTATCTCAGAAGATACAAAGGAAAGAAGGGTGGGCGGGCGGGCGGGCGATGTGACGTGACGTGACACGTCGTGACAATGCTGTGGCAAAGAGGAAAAACAGCAGGTTCAGATTTATAAAATGGTCCACATTTTAAGAATTCATGTTAATATTGGGGAAAAATATTTCATATTCCCTAACAAAAGCACTACTTCAGGTTGACTGCAAAATGGAAGTGGGAGTATATTCAGTGTAACTTTGGTTAAGGCAGCAATCCTACACACACTTACACTGAAATCAGTGGAATTTACTTCTTTGAAAACAGGCATCAGATGCCTTTCCTAAGCACTGTTAGTTTGCTATTCTATAAACACTTAGCTGGGATGACTGAAACACACTTCCAAGGAGACATACATAGGACTGAGGTGTTCATCTGCCTTTTGATTAAAAGCTGCATTAACAAGTCATCATTTGTTGCATAGGACATGTGTTGAGTGCTTATAAAAAATTCTTGATGTCAAAAAGCTCCCAGTTGTAACAAAGATTTTGAATACTGACTATGATTAATCTATTCTTGCATCACTGTGCCATCTTTTAAAAATAAAACCTATTAACTGGATGCACAGACAATGCCTATATTACAAATATTTGTTCAGTCAGTTCCCAGATGAGATTTCACACAGTTTGCTCTTTTGTGTATCACTCCCCATTTGGAAAATGGCATTAAACATTCACTCTCTCCACCAAAACATGCAGTTTCATTTTTAATGTAGCGCTATGTTGAAGGATGTTACTAAACCTTGTGCACAAAGAGTACTCTCACTGTGAATGCTTACCTGAAGCATAACCCGCCCCCCCACCAAAAAAAGCAACTAAAGAACAGGAGTCTTTTGTCTTGTTGCAAGACACAGAGCCTGCAACTGATCACGTGGCATAGTAGAGTTTTATTGACCCATTCATAATGGACAATGACACTGGTTGGTCACTGGCATATTGGTCCTTGAATATATGCAATCTAGAACATGTGGGTAAAGCAGTTGCAGCCTGGTTCCAGTGCAGAACTATCTTGACTGAAATAATACTTAAAACAACAACAACAACAACACCTCAAAACTTACATCTGGGACTGCATGCACAAGATTGCACTAACTTTTAACCTTCATCTTACTGCCAGGTCTGGGTACTATTGCAAACCATTCTGTGTATCTTTGTTGCTCCATGTTATTATGTTTATTTTATTAAGTTGCTTGTGCAAATGGAAGAGAAAAAGACTGTATGTAGGTATTTGTGTGCACTCATATGCACAAGAAATGAATTTTTAAAAAATCTTAGCTGAACTTGGATTTTTAATTGAAAATGACAGAGTGTACATCTGTCACTCCATTCGCAGAGCCTAGGCTTGTAGAAAGACATCCAGGGAAAAGAATAATTTAACATCTTTTTCCCAGTACAGTGGTACCTTGACTCATGAATGCCTCAGTTCACGACCAAATCGGGTCGCGAACAGACATTTCATAAAAATTTTGTTGCAGGTCACGAACTCTGCATCAGGTGATGATTGCGAGCGCGCCCACCTTCCCTGCACAGGCGCGATTGCGGTCATGCTGAGGGGGGGAGATGGCCACAACTGTGCCCATGTTCCCTGCCTGAGCACGCCCGCACCCGGCTCCCCGCTCTGCACCTGTGATTGCGCCTGCCTCCCCCGACACACACAATCTCTGGGGCGGGGGAGATGGCCATGATCTTTGTTGTTCTTTGTCACTTTGTTTCACATTTTTGTGAGTAAAAAAAATAGTTGCAGAACGGATTAACCTTATTTACATTGTACCTTACGGGGACATTTAACTTGGCTCATGACCAATTTGGGTCATGACCAGAGTCCTGGAAATCAAGTTCATGAGCCAAGGTACCACTGTACTAGTTCAAGATGGTATTCAAGAATTACAAAGGTTAGCCTTCTCTCTCATTAGCCACTGAAAACAGCTTTCCTTTGTGTCAGGATCTGGGCCGCTCCAGGGCTCTGTCTTCTGGCCGAGCACCAGAATGATGAGCCTTGCAGTGACAGGACTGGTTCCAGACTCTGCAGCAGCTGCCAGGGCCTTGATGAACACCACCTGGGAGCCCTGGGGAACCGCTGTATAAAAGCAGGCTCTTTCCTCCAGAAGCTGTCTTAGTAAAATTGGCCTGTAGTTGTTTGGGCTCTGCTGGATTTGGCTAATGTGCTGCTGTCCACACTCTGGACCTCCGCACTTTGCAAGGCAGCTCTAACCAGCTACTTCATCCCTAGTAAAAGTTTGATTTCCCCTCTTAAAACTATTGACCTAATGTTCTCTTTTTGTTGCTTCTCCCCTCTCCAAGGCTGACTTGAAATAATGATAGTCTAAGCTGTGTTGCTCACAGTGAAGAGTTGTATCTGTTAGGGATGTGTGTTGGGTTTGGATGAAGCCTGAACAGAACCAGTCCCCTTTGGACTTCTGGAGAAGATGTGAGCTCCAGAGACGCTTCCAGAGAAGATGGGTTCCCTCACAAGAGAACTCACAAGATAAACCTGGAGCCACATGAGGCCTAGTGACTTCTCAGCCTTTGAACATGCAAATATTCTGTCTCCCAAAACAAGGGCTCTTTGGATTTGTTTCTGGAAATGCTGAGAGAAGTGAAGGGGAGTGTGACTGAGGGGTCTACCTTCTAATTCTAAGACATGTTTTATCAGGAACTTTCTGCTCACTGTCCTCTGGAGGAGGATGCAAGTTATGTAAAACTGTGTCATTCTTCTTTCACTTCTCAGTTGCTATTTTGGAAGCATGCAAAGAGGCTTGGTGTTGGGCTGCCTATTTTGGAAGCAGGCAACAAGGCTTGGTGTTGGGTTGCCTGGTAAGGCAGCTTCAATTTCTGCTTGTTCGTGATTTCAAAATCCTTTCCCTTCCCTTTCTCAATCAAGAAGAATCAACCCTTCTTTCATTCTCTCTCAGCTGAATGATCATTCTTTCCCAATACCACCACATTCCATTATATAAAGACAAAAACCTCAGCCTGGTTTTCTATCGCAACTCCCTGGATATTGGACCCATCCTTCTGAAACTTTGCAGGATTTTTAAAAATTTAAAACTATTTCTATATAGGTGGTCATTTTCTGAACAACAGAGCAGGACAAGCTTGTTCTCTTTGTGATATACTCAAAATGTAAAGCGTCTTGTACAAACTCCCATAGTCTATTCACCTCAAACTTGACAGGTTTGATTCCCTCAAAATAGCAATCATCCCTGCAAATTGCTTCCAATTTTGTAAAGAAAGTCTATTGGTAGTTGCACATGAAAGAAATCAAAATGTAGCACAAACAAACATGTGCCTATTTTCTGTAATTTGGCAGGAGCAATTCTCTCCTTAGGATTACTTTACTTTGTCTTCAAATTTCATCCAATTCTGAAGTAGAGGAAAAAAAATCACTTTTTTTCTTTTAATTTCTGTGATTATCCATGGAAGACATAAAGCCTCAGATGTTTGAATCAGAGGCTCAGGGGACAAAATGATGTATTCTTGTACTCTAGGCAAATAACATAATCAGAGGAATGGGAGGCTCAGGGTACTAATATGGAATGAAGGAATAGAGGAGGCACACCTTGACTTGGAATTAGAGTTACTTAGGGAAAAAAAAACAGTTGGCTTATGGTTTAATTTAATTCTCCCAAGGGTGCCATCCTGTGGTCTCCCATACAATGTGTGGAGACCGTATGATTCTTCAGAGTCCAAGCAACTGTCCCAGAAGAGATGTGCTGATTCCAACTGGAACCCTGACATCCCCCTTCCCCTTGCCAGCCCTAAATCGAGATGGCTGAAAGCAGGCAGCTACATAAAATGCAGAGGCCGATGGGTGGCACCTTGTACTGGATGCTCATGTGCTTCTGTGTTGGAGGATCTACTGCAATGGTAATAGAATTGCACCCTAAGAATGACCAACCTTGACTCCAACTCAGTAATAATAAATTATTGCTGTGCAAAGTGGATCAGTCATCTTGCACATGATGTTTGTGCAGATGACCTAGATTTTCCAAAAGAAAAACCTACAAAAAAGATGCAGGAACACAAAACAGTGCAAAAAGCCAGCATAATGAATCATAGAATAGTAGAGTTGGAAGGGGCCACGAAGGCCATCAGGTCCAACCCCCTGCTGCTGCAGGACACCCATGAGACCTTTCATTACTGTCTCCAGGAAGGTCTGTTAAAGAGATATGCTCACTTCTGTTTCCCTCACAGATACTGCTGGTCTTTCCGGCATGTGGACACAGGCATAGCTCCTCCATGGCCAGCCAGCTGATTGCTCCTGTCACGTGGCCAGAGTGCCACGAATGCAGTTGACAGCCCTGTCTGAGCAGTGCCGGCAGTGGGGTCTTCAGTTGCCAGAGCAGAGAATTCAGTACATTGCTAATGGAACACAAAGTCATTGCTTCACTTTGGCCTCATTCACATTTACCCCTAGTGATGCAGGGGCCGCTTTGGGTGTGCAGCCAAAGAAGGGGCATCATCAGCTCAGAAACTGGCATATATGAATTGAGATGCAGAACCATACAATTAAAGAGAATGGCTAGAGAAAAATACACTAGAATAAACCTCACTGTCGGGGCAAAACTGTGATGAGATGATGCCTGGTTGCTCACCATTGATGGGCAACTTCAGGGTTCCTACCTGCTCACCCTTCTTATGGTTTCCTCTACTTTAAACTGGATTCGGTCTGGGTGACCCTTCCAATAGACGAGGCCTTGAGCCAGAGGACTGACAGACACTGTAAAGCAGAACATGCAGCCACCTTAGAGCTGCTTCTCCGAGGCAAAATTCCATTCCGTCACAGTAAAGGTCCGAATGCTGGATCAGAATGGACATTGCCACTCTCACCTGGCAAAGTGGGAGGGCAACTGTTGCTCAGGGAAGACCCACAAAATCTGCATTGTTCCAATATTTATTGCAAATTCAGGTTGTGTGGAATCTTGCTGTGGAGAAAGGGTTCCCCTGGTACTGGTGGTAAAAGGAAAACCCAGATGTGTGAGGCTCGGGATGCAAGTGCTATTTTCAGGGGTCTTCTCATATTTATAATAGTGTTTTCTTCTCCCTAAGTATAATGCACATGGGTAATCCTGCAACCAATGGGGCTCACTCCATTGTTAGGAAGCACAGTCCCTTGTTTTCTACAAGAAGGCAGCCATGAGGAGAACGGGGGAAAAACAGGAAGTGGATGTAAGTTGTGGAGGAGGCTGGAACTGGGTGTTGACTAAGAGGAAGTATTCAGGGGCTAGAAGCAGCTCAGCCAAAGAGGGGAAGAAACTTGCTGCCATTTAACTTTCCTTCCCGCCATGGGAGGTCCTGGCCTAGGAATATGGCACTGCTTTCCCTGCCACCATCTCCGGCCACCTTCCCCACTCACCAAGGCCTGGAGTGCTATTCCTGATCAGCACGGAATACATTTGAACATTTCCGCAGTGCACTTTCTGCCACCGCCACCACCCCTGCACAAGGCAAAGGGAAACCCCAAAGCAAATATCCTGCTGAACAAATGCATAGGCATCTGCTGCCTCAGGACCGGGCCCAGGAGATTTAATTGTGTTCTTATTACTGAATGGGGGTAGGCAGTGCTTTTTTTGTAAGAAAAAAGGTGCCGGAACTCATGAAATTATTTACCTTTCGCACGTAATCAATCACTGTACACACACCCACACACGTCAGTTGTGTTACGAAACATAGCGGTCGCCACCTGCAGTAAGCACTCAGCGCGCGACCACACGACCAGTCACAAGCTGAGCAGTGCCACAAGCCAAGCAGCGCCATCACAACCAGCGTGGGTGAAATACGCATGCATCAGACTCAACACCCAAGCAGCCCGCATGTACCATTTTAATTATTTTGCCACCGACCTGCTACAATTGACAGGGCGATTCGAATCCACATGGACCAAACATCAGATTTTCAAAAGTTACTTTTAAAACTTGGAAAATTCATCGAAAAAAGGTGCTGGAACTCCGTTCCTGTGCGTTCTATGACAAAAAAAGCACTGGGGGTAGGTCACCTCTTCACATCTTGCTGAGATGAGATGCATGTACAAAAAGGGTCTGGAAGCAAGCAAGAAAGGCCTTATGCTTCCTCCTTCAGGCCAAATATGCATATAGCTCTCAAACTGGATAAAGCTGGAGAAACAGTGCAGAACAACTGAGGAGTCTTGTGCTAATGGAACCAGGAAAATGTGGTGTATGCATGCACCATTGCGGCCACACTGTTTGCCATTCTGAAAGTTTTTGCAAGGTTTATCGTAGCCCAGACTCATTACTGGTAGCTGAATGTGCAGTTCCCCATTTCAGATTAATTAAATCCTTCAATCAGTTGTTGGCAGACTTGGAAGAGAAGTATTAGGGACACTGATCTATTAATCCCAACATCTCACTTTCTGTGACAATTTTCTCACAAGCAACTATTAAGCAGTCAGCCCAGGAGATTCAGAATTTCTGTAATTTCTCCAAGTCCTAAGAAAGGTATCCTTTCTAAAATTCTCTGGGATGTTAAAATCTCAGGGGTCTAGTTCATTCAATGAGGATTTTTTAAAGGCCAATTCTAATGATTTTCCCTTACAGTAATAAAAGTGACAATTGTTGACAAAGAAGCAAGCATTCCACTAAATCACTGCAATTTAAATTATCAGATTAACAAATGATTAGGAGTGACCAAGTCTCTTTTGGTATTAACTTTTGGATGTTCCAGAGTTACACTCTCCATCCTTTCATTTCCATAGTCCCATTACACATCAAGAGGAGCTGAGCTTTGTGTCAAAAATCACACAATACAGCACAAACTATTTTCACACTCAGGGAGCAATCTTATGCATGCTTAGACCCAAGGAAGTCCCACAAGTCTTAGCTGGCAGGAGCATGCTGGGAGCTGTAGGACTTGTTTCTGTCTAGAAATAGGTAGGATTGCCCCGTAAAAACAGCAACAATCCAGTTGAACCCTGGCCTTGGCAACCTACACTGATCTTCAGAGGAAACAGAAGAGTTAAGCTGGCTGTGCTCAAGTAAGTTCAACTGCCAATATTACAGGCAGAATCCAATGGAGCCCAGCCAAATCTTTTCTGTGGTGCCAACCCCCCTCCACAGGTGGTAGGTCCCACTGATTGTCCTGTACAGGTGGGGCCCACTTCTCATGCAAAGGAGATTTGGTGCTTCCTAGAGGAAGGCCTAAGGAGGCTGGCCAGCAGAGCTTCATTGCCCAAGCAATGCTGATCTGCCTTATTCTAGAAATGGCATTTCCATGTCATGTTGCCCTGGAAATCAACACTGCGGAAGCAGTGCGTGTGTGTTTCGGGGTGGGGGCCCCCTGGATTCTGTCTATTGAAGTTGTGATTTTTACCAAGGCTAGCCAAGGTATTCTTCTCTTTGGGACCAAATATGGTGGTTTATGGGGAACAGAAATATTCTCTCCAACTCCAAGTGTGATGTTTGTTCTTTAAAAAATAAGTTTGCTGGCCCTGTTTTCCTAGCTACTGATGCTTCTGTAGTACTGTTCATTGGCACTATTTCTTTATCCTTCCTGGATGAATCACAAGGGCAATCCCAAGTCCATCAGAGCGGATGGGCTGGCACAACTATGCCATGTATCCAGTCAGTTTGGCTATATGAACACTTTGGCAGTCATGGTGTAGGACATACCTGGCTGGCTGGAATTAAGCTCAGGCAAGCTCGTCACATTTGCAAATGTTATCAGTGTACCTGAAGCCTCCACGTGGTCAGAGATTTAGAAGAAACCCTCTCCAGAGGCTCTCAGCCCGACCTCCAGGTAGCCCAGCTTCCCAGGCAAGCATGGAGACCACCTGAATTCAAATGTGTCAATCAGCAATCACGGTGGGAATTTCAACCAATAAGCAGCTGTCATTGCTACCTGGTCAGCGGGGGCATACAAGGAGCCTCCCCTGTGCTTTCTGGGTCAATTACTCTCTTTCTGGGAACAAACTTTATTTTCAAGAATAAAAATACAGGTTTTTTTTCCTCCCACTCCTGTCGTATTTAATTGGGCAAAGTGCGCCAGGGACAGCCCCATTGCGTCCTTCAGCGGGATGAAAGTGGGCTTGCTGTTTTACAAATCATAACTGGTTAAAAGAAACACAGAGACACTAGGAATAAATGGGTAGCCCTCAGAATGGATGCATACAAGAGGTGAGATCCCCGAAGGAGCAGCACTTTTAAACCTGCTCCATAATGCCATGGGGTCGGTGGTGGGCAGTGAGGGAGTAAGTTTTTCAGTAACATCCAATAACTATGGGAGAAGTTAACTGAGAGAGAAAGAGCAAAAGAGAGGGAGTGAGGGGAATGGCAGCGCAAAGGAACAGGTGCACATTTCCATAAGCCCAGCCAATAAACCATGAAAAGAGGGAGTTGTTTTTCAACACTGCGTTCCTCACAGACCATGAGGAGCTCTGGCTGAGCTTCAGCGTACACCACCCGTCTTGAAAATATTGAGCAAAAGGAGTTAATATGTCGTGCACTAGTGGGAGGAAGGGCTGCTTTGTCATTCCTATCCTTTCATTTCCTACTTCCAATTATTTAGATGTCACATTGCCATATATCCAAGAACTCTCTGAGCTTAATAGATATTCTTATCACCATAAACAATGATATTCAAAGCCAGCATTTGATTCTGGAGTAAAGTGTACCCTAAGATATACCTAGGCTGCAGTCCTAGACACACTTACCTGGGAGTAAGCCCTGTTGAATTCAACAGCACTTCCTGCTGAGTAGCTACTCACAGAATTATGGGTTTTAAAAAATGGAGTGGAAATGTAAACCTGAGATTAGAGAGATATTTTCCCCATTTCCATTTCTGGTTATCATTGCTAAGATCTAATCTATTTCCTTTGTAGAAATAGATCTTGTATCCTTGAATCATAAACAATATTATGTAATTGTGCATATCGGACAATCTCGGATCAGAAAAGCCTTGCTTCAGCATTCCAATTGAGTCAGTCCTTGCTGTTCTCCAGGCAGACAGGGGCAATTGGAGGAATAATTATGAAACAGGCCTGCCTGCATTGAACCAGCCTTGCAACGGAACACAAGTTTAATTTCCTGAAAAGCCACTTCCTGGGATCTCAACCACAGGTCCCCCCCCACCCCACACACACACCAAACACACAGAAAATTGACAGGGACTGAAAATGAGATTAAATCAAAGCATTAGGAGGCTTGTTTCAAAAAGATTTGTTTGCTTTGCTAGGTGCCTGTTTTCACATCTTGCCTATATAAATAAAA
Source organism: Varanus komodoensis (assembly GCF_004798865.1). NCBI lineage: Eukaryota > Metazoa > Chordata > Lepidosauria > Squamata > Varanidae > Varanus > Varanus komodoensis. Next base: position 26,479,209 of record NW_025336480.1, on the reverse strand, counting down.
ATGTATAAAATGGTTGAATTGCCAAAATTGCCAAAAACCTGAACTTTATTTTCTATTCAAGGTAAGCTGAAGGTGCCAGGGACTACTGCACAAAACAAAAGAGTCTCGAAGTCAAAGCACCATCCTGTTCTTTTGATCTTATGTATTGACTGCTCTGAGAAATGCAGTCCCTTGGACAAAGGACCTTGTGATCCAAGTCTAATCAGCAAAAAATCAGCCTATTAACTGCACCTTCTCAGTTTCCTTTAACTGGAATATTCTGGGGTTTCTTTAGCTCTTTTCCTCCCTGAGAGACACACAGAGAGCAGCTTTTTACTCCATATTCAGCATTGCACCCTTTCTCTCAAACACAGCACTTTCAGCGGCTGCTCCATCGATTAGTTCTGCTATAGCATGCTTAAGTTGAAAAGCAAAGAAGACGAATAGAGAGAGTTTTCGATGTTACTGTTGGTTAGTCAGTTTACACTGGGTTTACCAATATGTTGGTAACTGTAGGTATGTGAGCAGAACCCTGGAAGTAGCTGGTTTCCTTGCAAATACTGCAATGAAGAAGGGGGAAAGTTTGGAATTAAAGCTGGGACCACACCCAATAATCTTCATCAGACCTTTTCAGCTTGAAAGCAGGCCTCTGAGGAGAATCAAAATATTTCCACAAAGCTCTGTCACCCTTGGAAAATGTTTATTCTTATTGACTTCTCCCTACAGCAGATGCTTGGCTGTGTCTTTCAAAACAGGGATGTGAAAGCTCAGGCCTGAAGGCCAAATCTGGCCCTCCAGGGGTCACTAGAATGCCACAATCCTACATGTGGGCTACCTCTTTTTTTTCTCAGCAGCCAATAATTTGGTGGTCCCTTGGCTTTGTATTCCATTCCAACAGGATGCAATGTCCCCACAGAGACTCATTCACTGACAGAGCTTTATGTAACACATGCTGGTATTTTTGGCCCCACTTCTTTTGACCTCAGCCCCAACAACTTCAGAGTTCCCAAACGGGATGGAAGATGTTCTGCACTCCCGATTTAACATATCAATAGTGAGATCAGCCACCATCTCACACAAACAACACAATAACCTATACCCGAGGGTTGAGTATGGGTTGAATGTGGGTTGTCATTGAACTGATGGTTGCTGTGGAAATGTGGGTTCTGATGTTGGCTGAACCTAGCCAAGATAACTAACCAAGGTGAACAAAACACAGTTCACAACCTAACAGCGAATCATGCATTTTTTTCATGGCCTGTTCATGGATAACAAACCATGGTTTTTAACTCAACTGGGTTCTGACAACACAGCAAGCTATGTTTCAGGAACAACCCATGTTTCAACAACAGCCCTCATTCAACCTGTATATCACCCATGAGTGTGGATTATCATGCTGACTCTTTCTCTCAAATGGCTCGGAATGTGAATCCAGCAAACTGGATTATTGGGACCTGGATACCTAAAGGAATGCCTTCTTCCCTATTTGCCCTCCTGCCCCCTGACTTCGGCAGCAGAAGCCCTCCACCGGGAACCCTCTGTGAAAGATATTAGGAGGCAGAGCACCGGAAGAGGGCCTTCTCTGCGATGGCGCCCCATCTATGGAATGCGCTCCCCAGAGAGGTCCGCCTGGCACCGTCATTATAAGTTTTTCGGTGCCAGGTTAAGACCTTTCTATTCATCAAAATTTTAATAAGCTTTAATATTGTATTTTTAAATATTATATTTTTAACTGCAGCTAGAGTGGGTCAATTTGTTTATGTTGATTTTTATGTTGATATTTTGTTATAATTTATGTATATTGATATTTGCATTTTATTTATGTAAGCCGTCCTGAGGCTTCTGCAATAGGACTGTATATAAATATCACAAACAAACAAACTGGGGTCATGCAGCAGTTACATTCCCACACATGCAGAATGAGGGTAATCCCAGAAATATCATTACTGGGAGGCATGTTGTTTTGAAATATTTTAGCCTCAATAACTTTAAACCGTCCCGAGGCATAGCCGTTCCGAGGCGTTAAGCAATGGGACAGCATATAAAAACTCCAAATAAAGAAATAAAGAAACCCTGGATTTTGCTAAATGAAAATTGCCACCATGCCTACAAGAAGCGGAGCATATTTGCTCACACAGCTTGTTACCAGCATGATGGTGTGTTGTGCTTGTAATACTTTCTCTTTAAAGTTGCATCAATCTTTGTTTGCGTACCCTGAACTTCTTGGGTTCCCACTGCTATATAAATATGGGGCAAGCTGGTTTATTGCAATTTACTGTCTATACATCCAGGAACGTATGTGCATTCTGCATTGAAATGTAATGTACAGTTTCAGATGTCAGATGACAGAAATTGTCTCTTTGGAGTGCAGTCACTCTGAGAGTTCCACCTTACACTGCAATGCATAAAGTTGGGTATAAGGTTCTCCTAGGAGCAAATGAACAGATGAAGCTGACTTAAAGCACATCAGACCACTGGTCCGTCCAGACGAGTATTGTTGGCACTGATGGGAGAAGATCTCCAGGGTCTCAGGCCGAACTTTTTCCCAGGCCAAACTAGAGATATCAGGTGTTGAACTTGGGTTCTTCTGCACACAAAGCAGATGTTCTACCACCAGTGTGTTGTTTTGGGTGGTGGTAAATTCCTGAAGGTCCCATCTTAGGACAAGTGGTTTAACTATACAGCTCTCCCAGTTCCAGGATTCCATTTGTCCCAACTATATCTCAAGCCCATCACTCTTATGGGAATATATTTACATTATCTTCCTAATTATGTAGACTACTGTTATATTCGTCCCTAATCTGAATAGGCCAATAAGGTCTTAGGGGAGCTCACTTAGACAGAGTAGAGTTTTTGCCTGATTCTGAGCCAAGAGTTCCAGGTTCAATTTTTGCCTCAAAAATGAGGCTTTCACAGGGTTTAAACCTACCCTGAAAAAGCTCTTAGTCCTACAGTTTTATGTCTCTTTACAGGCACGGATGTTCTTCTGTTTCCCATGCTTTGGTTGCCTTTTCTTTCTCCGTTACATTTCTCCTTAAGGGAATGCAGCCAATCAGGAATCAAGCGCTGGACAGTAAGGTATCAAAACACTACAGATCCAATCAGATTTAGCTAAATGCTGATGTCACTATGGGCTCATCAGCATGGGATGTCCATCATATGGGTGATCTTACTCTTCCAGAGATCCCTTTGACAATCAACACATTCCTCAGCTCTTTGTAATGGTCCTCTAAAACATCACCAAAGAGAGCAGCCCCCTTTCCATTCGGATGAAGTCATAAAAAGTCTTCTCCCTGTTGCAATTTGCCTCCTCTGTCCTACCTGCTTCCTATTGCATGTAGATTAAACCTTCAACCCAATATGCACTTCCTTGCATGTAAGGCACATTGAGCTCAATAGGCTTGCTTCTGAGTGTTCCTAGCATAGGATTGCAGTGTAAGTCACTCAGGGAGGCGGGCAAGCAAGCGAACATTGGCATCTGTCCTCTTAGGCTAGTCTTGGAGCACCTGCAAATGTACTATAGTAGTAAAAGCAACAGAGCCACAGCCGCTTCTGGCAAATTTAATCAAGTGCTCTCCCCCTCTGATCAGGATGATTAAGGCCCAGCCAAGAGTCATCTCTCTGTTTGCTGCCTTTTGACACTGATTGACAGGCGCACAGTGGGAGATTTGAAGCCTGATTATCTCTTTTCTTTCATCTGTTCGCTTGGAGAAAGTCTTATTATGATAGCACTGTGGAGTTACAGCTGCACCCAACTATTTCCTTCAAAAACAATCAAAGCTTGTGATCCATGCAGGACAGAGAAAAAGAGAAAACAACATTATGAACCAGAGGCTCTCCAGGCTTTGTGCAAAGCTGTTACAAGAAAGCCACGGACAGTTCCATTTTCAGTGCATCTTCTGGAAATGGTTATACAGAACACTGAATGGTATACATGTACACACAGAGTAGTGTGTTTGCGTACTTATACAAGTGTGTATCTGGGAAACCCAACTATGTTTAAATGCACTTGCCACGGAGGTCATCTAGGCATTTCTAGCTGTATACAAAAACAGCCCTAAATCAGTACAGAGAGGTGTGCAAGAGCACTGATCACAGGGCACTTACGCAAGGTTGAGTCTGCATTGAATTGCGGTTGTTACCTTTAGGAGATTAGCTGCACACATTCTCATGCACACATTTCAAGCAATCTGAATTATTCTCTCTCTCTCTCTCTCTCTCTCTTCTGCTGAAGAAAATTGTCATGACTAGGGACAGAGGAAAGTTTCATTTGGTCTGCATATTAACACGAAATGGCCAGTTTTGCACTTTGCACAAGAACATGTACAAGGACATGCTGATCATCTGGATGGTGCACTTCCATGAATGTTACAACAAAGTTCTCAGCTGCTCAACCAGGCTTACAAAAAGGTGTATGTTGAGAGGGGAACACATGCAAAACTGTATATATTAAAGGAAAATGTCTACAATTTAAATGTGATCTAAATTTGTGTAGGTTTTAAAAATTATTGCAGAAAATGTGATGGAATGGACTTAAAAATGAACACATGCATTGATGGAGACCAGAAAATGCCTTCTCTGTTTAATGCTAGTCAGTAGATTACTATCTGAGCTGCTTTTAACTCTAGGTTGAACTTTAGACTTTCTGCGCAGTACCATAGAGTTATGGCAATCAATTTGTAATCAGTTTAAAAATGGTATATGAATTAATTTAACCCATTAATTCATTTTTAACTGTAAGGGTTGTTTGTACAATCTAGTTTGTACAACACACCCAAATTGCAGGAGCCAAATCTTCCTTTAAGTGCCTTAAACTGGGTTCACAATCAAATCTCTCTGTAAACAGGCAGACAGACAGACAGACAGACAGAGCCTATGAGATTTACACAAAGGAAAGTGTGGGTAGGGCCACACCCCAAATACACTATTTCCCTTTTTGTCCAGGTAGAAGAGGAGGACTCTTATTTTCCTATTTGTTTGGCCTGAAAAGCTCTTCTCCAGAGATGATGCCCTTTTCTTGTTCTCTGTTTCCCATTGGAAGAAATGCAGATAAAAATTAAATTGTCTCACAGTTGATTGGTTTTAGACTGTAAGCCCCTTGGGCTGACTGTGCCAGTACATTTGGTCGATGGCCTTCATTGAGAATGTGTGCATGCACAGCACATCAGATATATACAGTATTACAAATTCATTTCATTAAGCCTCAAATATTGCATATGGCAAGGTATTTCCCTCTTCTTTATACTAGCACAAATCCTGCAGAGAACTTGATTGGAAAGTACTGATTATTATCATTATTATTACTATTACCTTTCAATTCTACAGCTCTCCTTAGGCCCTGTCCAACACAGGGAACATTCCGTCATAGTGGTATTCATGTTTGAGTTTTGGGATTTCAAGTCACAATCTATGTATATGAATTTTAGGGCCTTTTCATTTAAGATGGCAGAATACATTCACAATTTTTAATTTACTTAATTTTTTGTTTATTATAATAATTATTAAAAGCTTTTCTATACCATCCCCTACAAACATCTCGGGACATTTACAGATGGCCAAGCTCAAAAAGAAATCATAACAAGGAACTGAAATAAACAAATAATATTCTTCTCCTTTACACTTCTTGCCTTTATAAAGTGGTTTTATTTAGAAGTACACAACTCTCTTGATCTGCATTCTCAAATTTCTGAAAAGTTGCAGAATTGGGAAGGATTTTTAAATGGTAGAAAAGCAACTTGATCATTATTTCAAAATATGGGATCCATAGCATTGCGAACCAGTATTTCATGGCAGACGGATGTTGGGTGGTAAATACTGGGGACTGTAGGCAGGTCCTTCTGCCAGCCTTCTACAAAAGAAAACACTAAAATAAAAACCTCCTTCTAAAAAGAATAGAAATTCAAACCAACACATTCCTCAGTGGTGACAGATTCAACACTCCAGCTGGCTTGCCAGTTACTAAAGGGCTCCAGGTTTTCTCTGAAATGTCACTGAATTTTCTGATGATTCTGATGAAGGTTCAAAATAAGCCAAATATTGGGCCATGGGCCAATACTTAGTTCAAAACTCTCGGAACGGAAGGGCAGGAATGGCACAATCCTATGCGTGTCTCCTCAGAGCCCCTTTGCACCCGTGTAGCGCTTCATTACTAGAGGCCCAAGTGGTCCCAACGGCTGGGAGCCCCTTTGACAGTGCTCCAGAGGTAATGGTATACAGGGTTAGGCACAAGAAAGGCCTACAACTCCCAGCATGCCCCAGCCAGCCATGGGGCATGCTGGGAGTTGCAGACCTTTGTCTGTCTCAAGCCTGTATAGAATTGTACCTTTAACTTTTGGAAGCCGCCCCGAGGCTTTTTGCAAATGGGGCGGCATATAAATGTTCCCAATAAATAAATAAATAAATAAATAAATAACTGTTTTTTTCTGAATTTTATGTATAGTGCTGTGGAACCCCACTTTGGATGAAAGGGCAATTTATACACTTTAAAAGCAAACATAAAATGAAATGAGCCAAATAGGTCTTTTCCCAAGTATCTCTTTGCATATGATTGCAGGGTAAAGTTCTATGCAAGTATGAGTATGTAGCTGAAAGTATCTGATCTTTAGGAAATAGTAGAATCTTTTGAAAAGGGTGGGTACTGGAATAAATTTGTCCTCAAATTGAAAAAAATCACCTTTTTTGTGATTTTTTATTCACTATGAACCAAACCATTTAGGTATTCAACACTTACTTATCTTCCGTTAAACACTGATATCTGGTGCTTTATCATTAACAAAACCAGTGTTTTCCATTTGTTTTTAAAAGTTTAGTTTCTCCAGTCACTTGAGGGTGTTAAGCTATTACTTGACAGCCAGCAATATTTAAAAATTTCAAAAAAATATTTAGCTAGAGTATAAAGAAAAGCGGGTGTGATGTATTGCTTTAGGTGCTGGACTGGGGCTCAGGTAATCTTGGTTCTACTCCCCACTCAGCCTTGAAACTTTCTGAGTGACTTTGGGCCAGTTACTGACTCTCAGCCTAATCTACCTCACAGGGTTGTTGTTGGCAGGATTAAAGGGAGGAGGAGGAAGTAGAGATTTACGTAAGCTACCTTGATTTTCATGCAGGAAAAAAGATGGAATATAAATAAATAAATAAATAAATATTTAGTATCATATGTTTGAGCTCAAATCTTGGCACAGTCATTATTTAAATACCATTGAAACTAGTGGAACAAATTAGCTTTGATTAGCTTATTGCTTTCAGTGACACTTAGCCATGAATAATTTCAGCTGGATTGGGGCTATAGAAAATTTGATAACTAGATTGGGTTTTTTTGTTTTTTTAAAAATAAAGAATGTGAGGGAGGGAGAGACACACACACACAGAGAAACAGGTGGAATAACTATCATGATCCAAAACACTACTGAAAGAATATTGTTGCAAGGAAGCAATATTCCCCCCACCTGCAACACATAATAACACAAACTGTGCATGGAAAGGCCACCCAATTAGTTACAGTCATGAGAGGCTCCTGTGGATGAATCACAACCCTAGTCCTCTTGAGTACATGGGACTAGATACCAAAGCATACACAAGAGCCATGTACACAGGTGAGAACTCTGACACCAAACCATACAGGATATCTGTATGGTAGAATTGGATATCTGCAGGTTGCAGAGGGGTAGAGGAGGAGCACACCCAGGACTCCTCCTGTGTCAGAGGCAGTGGGCCCCTCTGGGGAGCGGGCCATTGGCAGCTGCCCGATGAAGCTGCCAGGATTTGGAGGGTGGTGGCTCCAAGATCAGGGGGAGGGTGTATCCACTCCGCTGCTAAGGAAATGTCCATGGTATCCAAGCATTCCCTTCAAGCTAGGTTTAGCACCACAGAGCATTCCTTTGAATATTAGAGTTGGAAGGGGCCATGAAGGTCATCGGATCCAACCCCCTGCTGTTGCAGGTCACCAAGTTCAGACTGAACCCCAGAGTGAAGACACCACCCCACTGACCTTGGAGCCACCCCATGCAAAGCATGTGGCCCACCATGGAGCCCTTCAGTTCTGCCACAGAAATGGACACGGGTGGATTACTGTTTCTTCAGCAACCTAGGAAACTAAATGCTACGAAGAGGACCAAACCACCCCCACAGCCAAGACCCAGGCACACTTCAGCACCTGTAAAGACCTTAATATGACATTGCATTTGTATCCTGCCTTTTTGATCTCTTGTGGGGGGCCCAAGTCAGCTTGCATAGTTCTCCTCCATTCTGTTTTTATCCTTCCAACAACAACACGTTGTGAGGTAGGCTGGGCTGAGAGTGAGTGACTGTCCCAAAGTCACCCAGGGCACTTTATGACTGAGTGAGGACTAGAACCCGGATCTCTCAGGTCCCCAGTCCAACACACCACACTTGTTCTGGATGTAGGTCAACCATTCAGTGGACCTCTTATAAACCAACATGATAAAAATGCAAGGCACTGTAGCACTGTAGGTTTATGGACTAATGGAGGAGATGATACCTTAAGCAAAAGAACACCTTGGTTCTGGATCTTGGAGCAGCTTGCTCTATTTTTTTTTTTTAAAGAATAAATTGTTAGAATGCAATGAACTGGGAGAGCAATGGAGGGAAACAGCTTTAATTCCAAACTGCTAAACCAAAGACCAAAGTGCCAATGGCTCCCAGTTACACATTATCAAAGCAAGGCATTGGGGAACAGAAAGAAAAGTGGGATCTGTTTAGAGCAGATAGTCAGGCTATGCAGAATAAAGGAAGAAGGATGCTATCTTACATCTGGGCATTTTATCTAGACAGCTAAAAATGCCATTTGAAATAAAATCAGGGCATGAGGCATGGCATCAAGAGTGTGTATAAGCCTCTGAGTGTGGAAGCTCACATGTGTCAAGGGCAGGGGTGACAGGACTCCTGAAAGACCATTGAGGCGGTGTACAGCAATTGAAACAATAACCAGACAAAAACGGGAAAAATAATTCTACAGTAAAACAGATTATCAGTTTTAAAAAGTGGCTAGTCACCCAGGGAAGGGCTTCCGAAAGGAAGATGTTTTCAAGAGAACAAAACCAAGTTGGGACCTCCCTGACCTCCAGGAGCAGGGAGAGCCACAGAAGTGGAGCTGCCGCACTGAAGACCCTTCCTTGGGTGATCTTGGTCCATGAAGCCATGCAGAAGCACCGGCGGCATGCCATTTGGTGACCCTGGTCACCAGGTAAGGTGGCAAGGAAAAACATGTTTCTGTCAAGGTGATCTTCCTTTGAGGCAACCCTGCTGGGAGCCACCTGCTAGGAGAGGGCCAAGTGGAAACCAGCTGTGGCCAGCCCCAAAAGGTGAACAGGACCACTCTCTTCCTCCTCCATCACCACCTAGCAGGCTGCCAAGGAAAGCACAGACAGATTTTGCCAGGTATTTGAAATGATTGCAGGTGGCTAAGAGATGAGGCCAAGGGCCACGTGTAGCCCTAAGCTCCCAGACTGCCCATCCCTGATATACAAGATTGCGCTATCCGGCTGTAACCCAAAGCATACTTACTAGGGAGTAAGCCCCGTTAAACACATGGTGCTCACTTCTGAGTAAGCTTTCAAGGCTGCTCATTTCATAGGCACTCAAAGATGACTTTGGGTACACTCCTATGCATGATTACACAGAAAAGAGTCCAAGTCATTCCAGCATTTCCAGTTAAGAACATATTTAATTCCTACTGCCAGGAATGTGGTTGATTCCTTTCATTCTCGTTTCCCATTCACTTTTGCACATCTCTAGTGGACAAGTGGTAGGAAGGAAAAAGGGCGAGGTACAGAATGCGATTCGAGTGGCTTTTTAAGACACGTAATAGAACTTCCTCATCATTGTTTCCCATTCCATGAAAACACATTTCATTTTGAAACAAAGCTTTAAAGTAAAGGCGGCAAAATTAATGTCATAAGATCACTAAAGAGATTCACAAACCAGAATTCTATCACTCATAGAATAAACAGGTTACAGTGGAGAGGAGAACAACCTTGTGAGCATCTTTGAGTTCCTTGCAAAAGGAGGGAAGTGCAATCTGATAACAACAGCAACAATCATGAGGATGCTGATGTCAGTAAAACACTGCCAGAATGATTTATGGTCCCTAAACATTGTCTAAGGGCCACAAAATAGTTTGGACTCCCAGCTTGAAGACTGGTGACAGCACTCTGACTGCTGAGCTGGGAAGCGTGTTCCCACCCTCTCCTCGCGCCCTTTACCAGCTGGCTCGGCGAGCACAGCAGTGGCTGCTCTCTGAGGCTGAGAATGTGACCACGGAAAGAAGAAAAGGTGGCAGGGAGGGGAGATGGCCGGTGTAGCCAGGGGAGGAGGCGTCCTGAAGCCGTTCTGTCCTCCTTTCCTCCTGCTCTGAAGTGCACTCGGCAGATGATTGCTTTTGGAAAATGCACAGCAGGACTAGTGGGGAGGGAAGGATCACCTCCAGCTCTGCCTTCTGCGCCCTCATGGATGAACGTCTGCACAGGACAGCCCCCTTACAGTGAAGCAACATCAGTACATGCCCACTAACTAATGAAAGAACAACCATACAAATTGTGTAGCGTGTGCAGGACGTGCATGCATGTGTGCCAGTCAGAAAAAAAAAAAGGAAAAGGAAAAGGCAACTATACTTGGGTGGAACTGGATCAAAAGTCTGAAGATGTTCTACCTGGGAAATAACAGGAAACCATGATGCCATGATACCATTCTTAAAATTAGGACTCCCGCCTTGCTGTACCTGCTGATGAAGTTTTACGTATCTTCATAGCCTCCCAAATACATCAGCCTATTGTGGTTTAGTCATCACCAAACTGTACCCGTGCGTTCAATGGTGTGGATTAGTTGACCTAACTTCAATCAAACCCAAATGATCCGTGTCTATTATTTTGTGCGGGGAAGGGGCAAAATAAAGGAATGGTATTGCTTTACCCTTCAAGCACTTTCTTTTAAGGATGTAGAGAGGAAGGGATACACCTTGATCCTTTCCACATTCTGCTTCTGACTGTAAGCTGCATTTTTGACACAAATATTTGGAAGATGAAGAAAAAGCTAGAACTAGCCAGCCTTTGAGTTCTCCTGCAGACCTATGTACAATTTTGCAGAAGCTGTATTCTCACAAACATGCATGCCTTCAATTAATACTTGTTGTTTCATTTCTATACTGCTCCACAGCTGAAGCTCTCGGCAGTTTACAACAGTCCATAAAGCATATATAAAATATAAATATTTGAACTATGGCTATGATACTGTTTATAAAGCTGTAACAAGCGAAACACTCTGCAACAAGGTTGCAGCCTTTGTTTATCTGATTGTGATTGTGCAATTTCAGATAAATAGGCAACCAGAATGTCAAGGCCTGGGCCAATATGATTATCATGACCTACCCCCCATACTAATAGGAGAGCTTGTCGCATAGCTTTCCTGAATTCAATTACTGTAGCTTGACCTGTGTAAATAACTACATTTTATGATCAGAACCCACCTGCTAACTGATCGCTGCCTAAGGTAGCTTGGATATCACACTTTTCTTTTGTTCTAAATCCCAGCAGTTCAAGTTCTTCCTTGTCATTGCCCTTCTCCCAATGAAACCACAAATGGCCCCTTAATTTCATTTGACAATTGACAAGCAAAGGGATTTGAAAGAATGAATGGCTCGTTCACTTCCCTTGGAGCAAGGTTACCTTAATGAAACTTCAGCAGTGGTGCCTGTTGCATCGGAAGAGCATGTTGTGTCTTCGGAAGAAATGCCGAAGGCCAACAAATGGATCAAGTTACTGCTTGTTTCTTCTGGCGGGAAGGGGAAAAATCAGACTTATGACACTTATGACTTATTTGGGTTGGGCCCAAGTTTAGTTGAAGTATAAAGGGTACCATTGACATCAAAGGGACAAGTTGGCTATGATTTAAGTGAGTTCATATTGACTTCAGTGAGAATCAAGTGCAACTTGTTCTGTGTCCAACCTAGATCTGAATAAATAACTTTCTGTTATTTATTCACCGATAAACATCTAGCTCAGAAGAAATAAGAAAAGCCCTGCTGGACCAGACCAGGGGTCCATTTGGTCCCGCAGTCTGCACACACGGTGGCAAACCAGGTGCCCATAGGATCCCTCGAGCAGGATGAGTGCACGAGCTCCTCTTGCCCAGCTGCTCAGCAACTGATGCATGCAGGCAGGTCCCCTCTGGTCAAGGAGGCTGCACATGGCTAGCAAGGCTAGTGGCCACCAAGAGCCTCCTTCCTCGAGGAACAACACCTGGCAGACCGTGCCGGAAGACCACGCTGCACCGCCGATTCCGCCGTTACCTGACTGCCCTGCCACGCCCCGGCACACGTGGCAGGCGTGCCCGGACGGGCGGGGTGTCGGGCAGCCAGCGGCTAGAAAGTGCCGGCAGCGGCCGGGGCTGGTGGCCGAAGGGCCGGCGGCCGAAGGGCGTCACCCAAAGGGCGGTCGCCGCCGTTCGGGGGGGCTGGGCTGGCCAGGGGACTTTGACTTTTCTTGTGTTAGGCCCTCCTGTTGAGCGGCGAATTTTAAATGTTTTTATAATTTTAAAACGTTTTAATCTGTTTTTATGGCGTCGTCCCTGGCCATGTTGCCGCTTGAGTTTCCTGGGGAGCACACTGGCGCTGCCATTGGTGTGGTGATGGGCAATGGACGTAACAGCGGTGGGATCTTAACGTGTCCGCATAGAAGGAGGGACAGATGGCTGACACCTGTCCCTACTTCTGGTTTCGCTCCCAGCCAGAAGGTGCCAGGGAGTCTTGTCAGTCACCCCTCGGGCCTGACGGTGCTGTTGTTTAATGCCAGGTCGGCCAATAACAAATCTGCCCTCATCCATGACTTGATTGTGGATGAGGGGGCCGACCTGGCCTGTATAACGGAGACCTGGGCGGGAGAGGGGGGGGATGTCGCCCTCTCCCAATTGTGCCCGCCCGGGTATATGGTCCAGCACTGTTCACGGCCGGAAGGGAGGGGAGGGGGGCTCGCTTTGGTTTACCGAGCCTCCATCTCTCTCACAGGGCTTCCGGTCCCCTCAAGGCCAGGGCTGGAGTATCTCTACTTGGTGTTGGGCGACCGAGACAGATTGGGGATTCTGTTGGTGTACCGTGCACCCTTCTGCCCAACAGTCTCCCTGCCTGAGCTGACGGAAACTGTCTCGGACCTGGTGTTAAGGACCCCCAGGATGTTGGTCCTGGGGGACGTCAATCTCCATGCCGAGGCTAGTCTGACCGGGGCAGCTCAGGACTTCATGGCCTCCATGACGGCCATGGGGCTGTCTCAACATGTCACCGGCCCGACCCATGAACGTGGACACACTCTGGACCTGGTTTTCTCGACGGGACAGGAAGAGGGTGGTCTGAGGGTGAGGAATTTATGCTTGACTCCCCTGTCATGGTCAGATCACTTCCTAGTGAGGTTTGTGCTCGAGAGCGACATCTCCCTCTGTAAGGGTGCGGACCCGATTGTGTGGGTCCGCCCCCGGAGCCGGATGGATCTGGAAGGATTCCTGAAGGCCCTGGGGGAGTTTCCGGCTGACAAGACGGGTGCTCCTGTCGAGGCTCTGGTCGAACTGTGGAATGGGGAGATGACCAGGGCTGTAGACACGATCGCTCCTAAGTGCCCTCTCCCACCGGGCAGAGCCCGCTCTTCCCCTTGGTATACCCCAGAATTGAGGGCGATGAAGCAGGTTGGGAGACAGCTAGAGCGTAGGTGGAGGAAATCACGGGATGAATCTGACCGAACACACTTAAGAGCCCACTATCTGGCCTATGCTGTGGCGGTGAGGGCGGCGAAAAAGAGATTCTTCTCCGCTTCCATTGCCTCCTCACAATGCCGTCCGGCGGAGCTCTTTCGAGTGGTGCAAGGCCTGGTTCGTCCAGGTCCAAAGGAAGAGCTGATTCCACCCTCAAAGGCCCGCTGTGACGACTTTGCCGGGCATTTCAGGGAGAAAATCGCTCAGATTCGTCACGAGCTGGATTCCACTATTGATTCAGAGGTTTTAAGGGAGACACCAACGCTACCGTCTGGTCCAGAATTATTGGATGAATTTCAGTTATTGCGGCCCGATGATGTGGACAAGGTGCTTGGACGAGTACATCCTACCACTTGCCTTTTGGACCCTTGCCCATCTTGGTCAATAAAGGATTCCAAGCACAGGATTGGAACCTGGATCTTGGAAGTGGTTTAACGCTTCTCTGAGGGAGGGTCGGGTGCCTGCCCCTTTAAAGGAGGTGGTAGTCTGACCGGTCCTGAAGAAGGCGTCACTGGATCCAGGGATGGTCACTAATTATAGACCAGTGGCCAACATCCCGTTCCTGGGCAAGGTGTTAGAGCGAGTGGTGGCGGGACAACTCCAAGCGCTCTTGGATGAAACTGATTATCTGGACCCATTTCAGTCCGGCTTCAGACCCGGGTACGGTATTGAATCTGCCTTGGTCGCCCTGTACGATGACCTGTGCAGGGAGAAGGACAGGGGGAGTGCGTCCCTGTTGGTTCTCCTGGACCTCTCAGCGGCTTTCGATACCATCGACCATGGTATCCTTCTGGATAGGCTTGCAGGATTGGGGGTCGGAGGCACCGCCTTGCGGTGGTTCCGCTCTTATCTCAACGACCGATTCCAGAAGGTGGTGCCTGGGGACTATGGCTCTGCGCCATGGCAGCTTTGCCATGGAGTACCGCAGGGGTCCATTTTGTCCCCTTTGCTGTTTAACATCTACATGAAACCGCTGGGAGAGGTCATCAGGAGGTGTGGGCTGCGGAACCATCAGTACACTGATGATACCCAGCTCTACCTCTCGTTTTCCACCAATCCAGGTGAGGCAGTGGCTGTACTGAACCGGTGCCTAGCTGAGGTAATGGGCTGGATGAAGCTCAATCCAGACAAGACGGAGGTCCTGTTGGTTGGCGGTTCGGGCTTCGGAGAAGGTGAATTGAACCTTGTCCTGAACGGGGTTGCACTCCCTCCTAGGGACAAGGTCCACAGCTTGGGAGTGCTCCTCGACCCGGAGCTTTCACTCGAAGCTCAGGTGACAACAGCGGCGAGGAGCGCTTTCCTCCAGCTTCGGCTGATTCATCAGCTGCGTCCCTACCTGGAGTACGACTGCCTTGCAACAGTGACTCATGTGCTGGCGACTTCCCGTCTTGAGTTCTGTAACGTGCTCTACGTGGGGCTATCCCTGAAGACGGTCCGGATACTTCAATTGGTGCAGAATAGAGCTGCCAGGCTGCTGACGGGGACTGGACGTTATGTTCACATGACTCCAGTTCTCCGTCAGCTTCACTGGCTCCCCAATGAAGTCCGGGCCCAATTCAAGGTGTTGGTAATGACCTATAAGGCCCTAAACGGCTTGGGTCCTGGTTACCTGAAGGAGCGCTTACATCCATATATGCCCAGTCGCCCCCTGAGATCGGCGGGAGAGGCCCTTCTCCGGGAGCCTCCCATGAGAGAAATTAGGAGGGTGGCTACTCGGAGGAGGGCTTTCTCAGCGGTGGTGCCTAAGTTATGGAATGTGCTCCCCAGAGAGGTCCGCCTGGCGCCGTCGTTATTTGTTTTTCGGCGCCAGGCAAAGACCTTTTTATTTAAGCAACATTTTAAATGTTAATACCACTGAATTTTATCTGGCCAGGGCAGCTTATTTTATATTGTGTGTTTTAAATTATTATGATTATTTATATGTATATTTTAACTTACTGGTTTTATTTATTGTTGTAAGCCGCCCGGAGGCTTCGGCGAATGGGGCGGCATAAAAATGTTTTAATAAATAAATAAATAAAATAAAATCAGCCAAACACCTTTTTAAAGCAGTCCAGATTGGGGGCCATCACCGCTTCCCATGACAGTGAATTCCATAGTTTAACTATATGCTGTACGAAAATTGCTTGCCCTTGTCTGTCCTAACCCTTCCTGGAATCAGCTTCATGGGATGACCCTGGGCTTGGGTGTTTTGCGAGAGGGTGCAAAAATGTCTCCCCCTCCATTTTCTCTACTTCATGCACAAATTTACACCCCTCCATCATGTCTCCTCTTGCTCACCCTTTTTCTAAGTGGAACAGCCCCAGGTGTCATAGAAGGGGAGTGGCTCCAGCCCCCCAATCCTTTTGGTTGCCTTCTCTGTACTGCAATGAGGGGCTGTCGAGATAGATGCCTGCCTAAGCCACAAGAGACCCCCCAGGCTCATCTCAGAGGACTCCTCAAATCTGGCAGGCAGAAGAATCACTCTTTCAGCTTCAGGCCCACTTCTTCATAAAGCTTCACCTTCACATTCTCTACTATCATTTAAAAAACTAATAGTAAGATTTACATGGTACAGATTTTTTCCCATTAGGCACCCAGTTGTGCCTGCATCCTCCCCTGGAATGCCCTTATAATATATATGCTTGAGCTGAGAACAGCTTCACAAAATAGGGACAAGTGTGCAAAAAAATGGCATTGTGTTCCATGCATAATCCTGGACCAAGCAAAACTCTCTCCCGTCCCTGGCAGATCTGTTCCCCTTGGAGTAGTTCCATTAAACAGACTGCACTTTCATTAATGGGACCAGCCATAAAATGTTATATTAGAAATATGTGTCATGACTGGTCACATTTTAACCAATATCCACTTTTTCTATTTTTCTTACACCCTCACTGTGGGATATTCTCTGAATGACCACCTTGCAGTGGACATATCTGGAATTGTTAGGCTTGAAGTGTAATCAACACAGCATTTAAGCCAGAACATCAGTGCTTAAACTGGGCTCTGTGGTGAGTGGAAGCATAAATGTATTAATTTACATGGCACATGGACTGCAGCGGGGCAGCCAGAGCTATGACGGTTAATCCTGAGGCACGAGCCTGTCTATCTCCAGCATTCTGGTCTATCAGTTTTCTTACCCCTCTGTTGTTCTTTGTGTAAGACAGGACATCTCTCTGCCTTTGCAGTGTGCTTTAAAAACAAATAATTATTGAAAGGACGAATGTCTAGAAGTTTGTTGGGTGCTCATGGGCAAATGGACTTCACAAATCACTGCTCGTGTGGAGGATGGAAGAGGAGCCGATTTGGATTTGCATGGATGAAAACACAGCAGACTCTTAAAGACATAGTCCGGGGTGGCAGTGCTGTGGCATTTAGGAGACAGAGCATGACTACAGTAATGGGGAGGCGGAGTCGGTCTGAGGCCCAAGAAAGGCATAAGATAAATAGCGGAGCTCGGAGGGTGTTCTTCAGAAATGCTCCAGCCTCCATTCGAAGTTGAATTACCAAATATGGGCCTATGAAAGGCCTTAAGAGCAGGAAGCGGCCTAATATGGAGTCTAACATGGAGACACTTGGTTCATCCAGCCCTGTTCTGTTGACACTGACTGGCAGTGGCTCCCGGAGTGGAGACTGAGACCTTCTGCTTGTGAAGAAGAGCCTCCGTCACCAAGCTGCAACTCCTCCTGACAAGCCAAGCATCTCCCCTTGGGTCTACCATTCACTACCCCTGCTACCTCCACCTGCCCTTTATTGTTTAGCCTGGAGGGGAGACAATTAGGAGGTGAGATGATAGCCATCTTCAGATGTTTTCAGGAATGTCACATAGCCCCACAAGTGAGGAACCCCTGGCTCTCCAGATGTTGCTGGGCTACACTATCCGATCATTCATGGCCACTGCCATTCTGGCTAAGTCTTCTGGGAGCTGGAGTTCAAAAACACACGGCAGGTCACAGGTTCTCCACCCCTGACATAGATGATGGAGCAATTCACACACACACTGATCCAAAGGATTGGCCCCACACCAACTGGATCCAACAGCAATAAAAGGATTTCAATCAAATATTAGAGGAAATGCCAACTGGTATATGCTCTTGGGTGGCTCCTCTGTTACAGGTGTTCAGCAGAGGCTGGATGGTTGCCAGTCAGAGATAATGTAGATTTCCTGCATTAGATGAGGGCTGGACTAGATTATCTTTGAGACTATTTCCAGTGCTGTGAATTGGTGATTCTTCCACTGACTGGCAAAAAGAAGAGCACCAAAATCACCCTGTGTCATCAGTGTTTGCTACTCAGGGGAGGACATAGTCACTGTGGGCAGGAGGAGCAGATGAAAGAAGCAACAGAAGAGCGTCAGCATTGGATGCCCTGCTTTAACTCCCTTTTAAAGATGAAGGTGGTCTCAGAGTGTTCTGAAGACATGCTGAGCTGTTTTTGAAAATATTACATATTCATCTCCAGGTAGGCTGCAAAACCACCTGAAAACCAAATGAGTGAAATGCTGGGCAGTGGGATCAAAAATCTAGATATTTCAATGAGAAAAAATGTGGCTGCTGAAGATGCATAACCGTTTGGTCCAAGTTGTCCTCAGCTTAGTCAGTTGCAAAGATTAAAGCGTGATGATACACAGGTGAAAGCTGCTGTCTTAAAAAGTATTCGTAAGGAGCATTCCACAGGGGAGTGAGTCCCACCAAATTAACTGGGGCTTACCAAGTAAATATGACTAAGATTGCCTGGCAAATCTTATATTTCCTTGCAATTGCTTCAAGTGAAAAGATGTTCTTCATAATGGCAGAAGAACCTGGAAAATGCCTCCGTCCCCAAAACATACTGTTTTACACCATTCTATATGTTGAAACTCTGGAGCACTGCATCCGAGTCTGATATCCTCCAGATGTTCTTGGATTACAACTTCTAGCATTCTTGACCACTGAGCAGGCTGGCTAGTGTGGATGGGAACTGAGGTGCCAAATATCTGAAGTGGGCTTATTCTTGGGGAAAGGAAATGGAAAGCAACACATGGACTCCTTTAGTAAGTCAGTGAATTGTAACAGCAGGTTCAGCTTCGATAAAAGTTCAGGGGGAAAGGAAGATTTCCTTAGATCCCATTTCAAAGAAGCTGCTCTGCAGTGATCTTGTGTGCAACATTTCATCTTCCTGGTAAACGAGTTTATGAATGAAAAGCCACATCCTATCGGTCTAAGTACAGTCTGATGAATTTTAGGCATGTCTACAACAGTTGCACACCAAATTTTTAGCACCCATATTAAGCACTTGTAATACCCACCTGGCTTTCTCTGGGTTTCTGTTAGCAGCTGTGCAGAAGTGAGTTCAAACACTGAAAATTACGGAAGGTGGAAAAAGGTACGAATTCCCATTTCAGCTATCTCCATTCCAAAAATTAATTCCCCCACTCCCACAAATAATAAATTCCTATGGTCACTGTGACTGTCATCCATGAGCAGAGCTTGCCATCTTCACTGGAGGGAGAACATTACTTGTTTATTTGGACTGCAATCCTATGCCCACTTTCCAGTGAGTAAGAGCCATTAAGTAAACATGGATAGGACTGTGTTGCTAATGTATTTTTCAATTCCATCCAGCTTTTCAATTTTCAAAGTGAGTTGAAGAACAGTAAAACCTAACATTAAACAGCTACTTAAAACCAAACTTCTGTGGGAAGCGGGTCCTTAGTTACATTAAAGATCCCTACAACATAATATTCAGTGCATCAGAGAGCAGCAAAATAACCCATAGCTGTGCATTCCAAGTACAAACTGGAAGGTGGCCTGGTTCAGATATAGTTGTAATAGATTAAAAACAAAGCAAAACACTGTTATCACAAATATGTGCTCATATGTGTCGCCCAGCTGCTTCTGCTACAAGTGGGAGTAGCTAAACAACCCACCTTCTCTCCATGCTCTGTTTAGCGCTATGTCAGCCAGGAAAGCTGCTTGTCTCTTCTCTGGCAAACCAGAAAAAGAAGCCGCAGTTCCATGTATCCAGTAAAAAAGGTTCACTGTACAAAGGAGATTGCTGTGCATTTGCACCTTCCTACAGACCAGTTCATGTTGGTACCATGAATAAGTAGTGCATTCTTCTAGATTACAGTCCAAGCTGGACATTCACTGGACTAGTCTGAGCAGATGATCGCTGAGATTAGTCATCGACAGAACTGGATTAGTTTCTTTGCTTACACTTGCTAGGCAAAGTGCAGCTGTGCTTCAGCAGCTCCGAAACATCGAGATTCAGTAGTACAAATGGCTGTACTCATAAAATCTGCTCAGTTATTGCTAGCTTCGTGCCAGTAAATTGAATATTTAACCACAACAGCCTCAGTAACCAAAATCATTCAATTGCATCAAAGGGCCTTTTGAACCATTACTAGATTGTGTCTATTTTTCTCACCTGCAGAATAATCTGAAATACTATGTACATTAATAACTCTCCCTGATTAGGGCCCCCCACTGTCCTTATAATTTACCAGTTGCATAGAAGACATCTGAACACTTTAAGGGATCTTTGCCATAGATCAGAAGTGCATTTTTTCAGCTGCTACACCTACCTACAACTGGATTGCAGGCACCAGGACGCATTAGATCAGCCATCATGAACCAGGAACACTCTGGATATTTCAGACTACAACTCTCATCATCCCCAGCCAGCATAGCCAGTGACCCCCAGCCCCACCATGTGCCACTTCAGATTAACCTTTCCATTCCTTCCTTAACTCTGGAGCAGCAGTAACCTGAACTAACCAATCATCATCATCCAGCTAACAATGGATGGTGAAATGGCAATGCAAAGACCTTTATGATGCTTCAGTGCCCCCATTGGCTAGGCCTTCCCAGAGCCAGCATCTGATTGGTACAGAGATACTGCTATTCGAAGGGTGAACCCCTTTGAATTTCCCCAGGAATTTTCGTCTTTTGGTCTCTGTTGTGTTAAATCTTTTACTGCATTTTCAATCTTGGTACTACCTCTCTGTTTGACTTCTATTTTATGCTGTAGTTTTTATGTTTTTGTTTTCACAGAGTATCTCATGTTGGATGTTATGGGGGGTTTTTTCCATTCTGGACCACTGCCTGGAAAGCTTTGGCCATTGGGCAGTAAAGAGATATAATGTACTCTGTACATTATAGATATAATAACGGGTGGCAGGGTGTGGAGGCTTATCTCCATGCCTATCAAAATGAACCACTCACGGTAAAGGCTGCTTACTTACTGCTGGGTGGATGGCACAGCTTGGGAATAAAATGAGCCCTGGCGTTTATGAATGGTCGAATCTGAAACTCTAAAGAAACAACCACCAAAGAATGAGCAATGATTTGGAGCAGCGGAGGTCATGGAATAATAAGTGAATCGGCCTCATACTGCAAGAACCCTTTTAAAAGATGCTTCTAGAATCTAAGAGAAAAGAAACTTACCTTGTAAATAAAAAGCTAGGTTCTTCAAGATCCTGGGTCCTTAACTCCTACATCCATGCTTTGGAACTCCCTCTACAGCTCTTGCACCTGAAAGTAGCATTGATGGGAAGGATAAACCATAGCAATATTACAAAGGAAAAGAATTTAGGAATACTAAAGACCATTGTGGTCTTTCACTGATGGACTTTAAGACATGTTTCAACCATCTACCAGATGCCTCTCTCTACATGGATGTCACGCTGAAGCTGATGGTGGTAGGGATGGCCAACGGTAGCAGCATTTTGAAGAAAAGCAGCTGAAGGTCTTTATTTGCTGGAAGAGCTGACACTCAAGTCAGTTCTTACAGGTTTCTTTGTAAGTGCATCTTACAATTAGGGTGCAGGAATTTAAATTAGACCGAGCTTGTGCTTATTGGTATAAAGTACATTTTTTCAGAGCTACCTGGTGTCATCTCCCAATTTTTAAATCATTAAACTGCTCAGAAAAAAACAGAAACAGAGGGAAACTTTTTTCTCTTGACTTAATGCAAGCAGCTTGGGGATGCTCACATCGCATAACACCATCTCAGCGAGAGAGATAAAAACAACTGCACAGCAGCGGATGGCAACGCACGGCCTGCCGTCTCCCACTGCAGCATTGCTGACTCCTCCGGTAGCTACAGTATATTCGTCATTGAGCTCTGATGGTAAATGCTGGATTTTGGGGAGGGGGAGTTGAATGTGGGGAGGGGAGAGAGAGGTCTGCAGAAAAGGAGGAGGTGAAATTAGCCCCCTTACCTCCCACAATTGCCCTCCCACTGGACATCTTCTGTGTGGTGGGGCTGTTGGATGCCAACTGAATGTGCTACACTTCTTTGATTGACTTCTGTCCATGAAATTTTGGAGTTCTTTCAGTATGAGGAAGGGGGGGGCGGGTTGAGCACACTAAGGGACCTCGTAGAACAGAATGAAGGGCAGTGTCTGGAAGGGGAAGGCACTCTGCATTCAGCAGACTCCATCTCCTTTGCTTTTAGTCTCTCTCTCCTTGGCCCCCTGGTCTAATCTTCTGCAAACTGGAATTTTACCTTCATGCTGAAAAAACGTCCACCACCACAGAGATACATTCTGAGGATGAGGAGTCTGATGCACTTCATTTTTACTTTGGTATATTCTGGGTAAAAGAAAATTTCTCCCGGCAGCAGAAAGCCACATGAATGCCACCAGTGGCAAACAGGGCAAATACGACGCTTTCCCTCCACCCCCAGGTGCCAAATCATGGAAAGCGCTGGCTCACTGCTTCCAGGGAGCACACATTTGTGCCCACATGTGTGCTGGAGGACCAGAAGGAAAACAGCAGCCATTCACTGTTGCAGCTGCGTTCAGATGGCATTCCTAAGAACCAACTGGGAGCACTGGTTGGCCTTGCAGGGACGGGGCTTCACAGCAGACTGGAGGGAAAACTTGCTCCTTCTGGTCCATTCCTGGGCTATAAATATGGGCCCTGCTTTCCCGCCCTACAGCTTATGCAATATGGCCAGTTTGGTCTCAGGCATAATTCAAAGATGATAAAAGCACCTCTGGTGTTGAGGAAGCTGCAGAGCCTGGCTTACAAAATACTTGGACTCTTGGCTTCCCTCCTCGCCTGCTGACACCATGCATGAGCTTCCAAAGCTGGCTTGGTTGGCACAGACTCCTATCCACCTGCTTTTCCATGGACACCCTGTGCTGCCAAGTCATCAGGACGATCGAGCACAAATCTGCCCCTTCAACATTTGTGGAATTCCTGTGTTTTAACACATAAACTTATTTGTTTTTTGGTGCCAGGCCAAGACCTTTTTATTTAAAAGTTATTTTAATTGTTAATTGTTGACTATTTATTGGGTTTTTATATTGTGCCGAGATGTCTCCCTATTTTTAAGGTTAATTGTGTGTATTGTTGTTTGTTTTGTAAGCCGCCCGGAGGCTCTTTGCGAATGGGGCAGCATAGAAATGTTTTAAATAATAATAATAACAAAACTGGCTGCATAAAACCAAAACTAAACCCGGCTTGATTGAAGTAGGGCTTTCGTTCCAATCTAAAGTTGAAATAAAAACTGGGGTGGGCTTCCCCTTCAAGAAAAGGGGATCTTATTTGCTTGGGATTTGTTTTTAGTTGCATTGGTCCCCAAATGCCTTTTGACTGGCTTGGCTTTCCAACACCGTGGCTACAGGGAACAGGTCTTTCCTTAAGTTAACGAAGAAAAGCCAAGCTTCGTTAATTCTGGCTCTGAAATTATTTATTTATTTAAAGCTTTTCTATACCATTCATTTAGGAAAAGCACTCCCACTCAAGCCTGTTTGGCTGTCTGGTTAATCTCTTATCAGGGCTTATTTCAAGCAAGACTTTACCTAACACTATCATGGGGGTCCACTGAATGATGAAAGGTGTAACCCTATGCCAGTTTAGGTAGAAAAAAGCCCTACAATTCCCAGCAGGACCTTGATGGATTTTTGAGAGTTTTGGCATGCATAGGACTGCACTCTAGGTTTGATCCCTGATGAATTCCAGTATTGAGACCTGTTAGTTCTTTCTGAATTTAGTCTTCACTAAATCTTGTGAACTTTCAGATCTATTTGTTATTTGGCAAGAATCAAATTAACAAGGATTTTGGACACGGTGTTGGCTTAAGTTACAATAATGCCTAACAATTCTGAGCGTGAGGTGCTCAGTAGTAAAATGAAAATAATTTCTTGCCAGATTTTAAAATCTGGATTCAGAAGTAAAAGAACTGAAATGTTAGCTTGAATTGGGAGTGGCAGGATGGTGGGCAGACTAAACTTGGGCTGAACGTTTCACACCGGATTCAAAATGACCTACCATGGGACAGGACGGTGGGGTCAAGCTATACCTCGTGTTAAATGAGCACCATACAAATGCATCCAATTTAAATAAATACATGTGTGGGCAAGGGGAATATTTTCCATTGTGTGGCCAAAAAAGAGTGGGGGCTGCCAAAAAAGGGAGGAGAGAGGAAGAAAGAGATTTGCATAATATTTGCATATGCAAATATGTGTGTACAGAGGTACATTTACTATACTATAATTCAGCTTGAAATATGCTACATGGGGCAGACAATAACCAGGTGATCTGTGTGCTTGCTCAGGCTCCAGACCAGGTGCTCAGTGATAACAGGCAACTTCAAGGACCCCCAAGTTGCCTCTTGGGGTTCTTTATCTTTAAACCAGACTTGGACCAGCGAGTCCTTCAAATACGGGCCTTCTATACACTATGGCACAGGCCCAGTCAGCGCAGGAAGTATTCTTTTTCTCCCCAGCTGCCATCTCAGTGAAAATTATCAGGTAGCTTTGGGCCTCATCACCGTCATCTTCTCCCACTGTTTTCCCCCCCGAAAGGCCAATTCCATCACCGATTTCTGTGTGTGCGCACATCTTTGTGTGTCTGTGAGAAGCAGTGCTGAACCTCCCCTCCCCATACACTGTAGGCTCAGTAAAAGGACACCCAGTCTCCATTTTTGTTTTAAAACCCAGGTATACTTTCATGCATTAACATAACATGTTGGAGCACCCCTTAGACTTTGGTCGAGTTGCTAGCTAAGTTATAAGCCTGCCTTTCAACTGTACCGTTTCCCATGGGGACTAACAAGACTAAACTGCATGCCGACAACCCCAGACCCTGCATATAACAAACATCAGCCTTGCATGTTGGGGAGAAGGCCAGGGTAGTCCCCTTCTCTCTGCCATCTGACTCTTTTTATGGAAGGGCGGTTTCTGTACTGAATGCTATTCAAAGCATGCGAGCCCCCACCGCAGCCCCAAGTGGTACAACCCAGCACAGAGTCCTCACAACAGAGACTGTGCCATTTCAAGGAACTACAGAACGCACAAAGCAAATTAACTCAACCCTTCTTAATATAACTAAAGCTCTATCAAAGAACGTTCTGTACAGGGAATCCTAATGCATATGTTGTATCTTCATGGGGGGCGGGGGGGGGTTAAAAACTGATTAAATATACAAAAATATACAACCTATCACAACAAACTCTATAAAAATTTCAGCAAATTCATAGCAACATGTCCTGACATATCCTGTGCATAATACTATAAGCTTTGCACAACAATGACACAAAACATGGGCTGTTCTTGGCTTATTTGAGGGGGTTCAGACAATGGTCCGAGCCATGCCCTGGTGGTGCTCTGAGTGCACTACAGCTTAAGCAAGCCACTGTGGCTTATTTAACCCTTGATGGTCACAAGAACAGGAACATTAGCTTGAAGAACTTTTGCCTTCCACTAACTACCAAATAATGACTTCAAAAAGAAAAAAAAAAAAGACTGAATGGCACCTCAAAGCATGGAGTAGCATTTAGATCACCCATGCTAACTTGCTAAAGTCTCATTCATGACTGCCACTGGTCAAATCTTGACAGCAGAAATGCAACACTTCTTTTCAGCCAAATTCAGTTTCGGAGAAGCTGTCAAGTAGCAGGCAGAGGTGAAGGCAAAATGGTCAGATATGGACAAAATAACAAAAAAAAAAACCCACCCCAAATTCCAGCATATTATAGTGGAAAGCATTTACCACCAGCAACTAAAGCTTGGGAGAGGTAAGGCTGCATTCTTCAAATGGGGAAAATAACTCCCCAAAGTAAGGGAATCACCAAGCCATCAGCAACTGGGGGAAAGGTGCATGGATTCTCAGGGAGCCCCAGAACCCAGGCAGGCCAGATTTATCAAGCAGGCCTGAGGCTCAGTGCTTCTGCTCTATGGCGATCTCGGTTCTCAAGCATATTTACCACAGCTTCTCACAATCATAAACTGCTGGAAGGTGTCCATGATGTCCAGGAAGAAGAGAAGAAAGGACCAACCCAGTTTCTCCCTGTGAACACAGTGGAAGGCTTGTCTCCAACACCTGTTCCATACAACCAGGGCAAAGCCCACCATGGGCAGGGTACTATAGTAAGACTTGCTGTAGTTTTAGGAAAACAGGAAGAATCCCAGTCCACAACCATCCCCCACTGAAAGTGATGGTAGATTTCCCCTAAAAGTAAACTCGATACTCCAAGGCGTTGGGCAAAGGCACCACACAAACAGCCTCCTTCTTTCTCATCTCCTAAAACGCTGGGCAAAATCTGACATTGCCACCACTGGACTACCAGAGTTCAAATGGAAGATCAGTGGTGTGCATAACATAGTTACATGCGATAGGTTTGTGCAGTGGATCCAGACACAGGAATAGGAGAGGTTCCTGTGACTTAATCTGGCAAGTGGTACATGCCCGTCTGGACATTAACCAACAGGGAGAGCTTTTTACTGGGATTTGCTAGACTTTGCTGCTGCCGTAAGTAAAGGAAGATACTTATGATAAATTAGGGACTTCTGCCAACATCTACAAGGTTAAGGGAAGCAAGTATACTCCCTTCCAAGTACATTTTCAAAGGGCAATAGTTCCAACAGAAGAGCCATGGTCCCGGGAGAGAGCGCAAGAGCAGAAGAGACAGAGCAAAGAGAAAGCTTGCATGACAGACCCTTTGCCTTTTATGCATGCAGGGTTTTTAAAATTATATTATTATGAAGATATATTAAATAATTCATCCTTCAAAAGAACACCACATCGCTGCCTCGAGGAGGAATTCTACCCATGGTCAAGTCTCACAGAGAACAAGGGCCTTGCAGCATATTGGCTTCCCTAGACAAGTGTCAATAATTCAGGCAGGAGCAAATCACAGAAGCTTAGCAGTGATTCTTCTTCCTCCATATTGTTACCAGGTAGAAATAGTACCCCACCATGCATGAGCTAGTAACTTAGTGAAACCTGGATCTGGGATGAACACGATCATCTGAAGGGTTAGCTTTCAGCAGGAACAGTGCCAGGAAAAGTGGTGGTCATTTTCTGTCTGGAAGTCATAGTCACCTGAGTTAAAAATACGAGTGTTGGACTGGTTGTAGCATCTAACACCTTGGGAGAACCCACTGTGGATTCCTCCTTCCCCACTGCTCCTGGCTCAGCACTCTGAGCAGCACTGGCTGGCTGGATCTAGCCACCCTTTGTAATTTCCCACGATGCCCCCAACTTGGTGTCATCCTAGGGCATTGTGGGTAGCTAGTCAGAGTCACCCAGCACTCTTTGGAGCACTGCGATGGCAACCAGATAAACCCTAACAGGAGTGAAGGGTGTGCAGCGTGGACTTTGCCATAGACTCCACCATGCCTAATGCTAGCCCTGCGTAAGAGTCCTGCTGGAGCAGACGAATGAGCTGTCTCATCGAGTTTCCTGTTTCTAATTGCCATCAGCCAGGAAGCACCTGGGAAGCCCACCATCGCACAAGGGCGCCAGCCCTCTAATCTGCCCCACATACATGTTCCCTTTGGATATATTATTTGTTTAAAATGATTTTTCAGGCTTCCTTTAAGGGTAGGAACTTCCCAAACTGACATTTGAGATAAAAACTACATGACACTATGCAAAACTAATACCGTGGAAAAAAAAAATCCAATGAATATATTTTCAACAAGAAGGCCAGCTATAACAACATGACCTGCATTGCTATCATGGCTAATAGTCATGGATGGATAAACATTCTCCATAATTTCTTTCTAAGTTCATTTCCAAGCCATCTGCTTTGTGACCATCTTCTGGCAGCAAGTTCATACATTAATTAATAACACCCTTCCTCTCAGTGCCATGTGTGTGACAACCAGGTTGTGGCTACTCAGTGGCAATACATAAAAGTATACATTTTACAACTAAGTGAAAAGCACTTTTTACATGCTTAATCTGCATTATTGAAAATTACTGCAGGATGGGCACTGAAGTTAACTTCCGGGGTGAATCCTGGCTGCAGCCGCATAGGGTTCCTTGATTTCAGTTTTTAATTGCATGAGAGAGAGGTTGAAATGGAAAAAAAAATCCTGAGTGGATCATCTTATGCAACTGGGGAAGGAGAGGGACTGGTGACATTTGCCAGCTAAAGCATGTTCAAATTTGCTTAGCTGTCAAGCTATCACTCAGAACAAAAATAGACAATGCGCCATGCCAGGAACAGTTTTGTTATTCAAGTAGTAAGATTATTCACTGAAACTGTTCATCTGCTTCCACTGTTCTTGCATGCGAGCCTTTTAGCAGCTTGCAATGCTACCAAATCGCTTAATCAGAGCAGCAATACACCATGCAGGGCTCCAGAGGCATTCAGGATGCAACTGGACAGTCATCTGAGAGGGACGGTGTAACGTGGTGTCCTGCACTAGCAGGGAGTTGGACCTGATGGCCTTCTAGCCCTTCCAACTCTTGTATTGTGTGATTCTCTAGACATATTTCTCCTCGAGGTGTCCAGAGTCAGAATGCAGGTGAGGAGTCCCCTGACTGAATACTTAAAATCCCTGCATATTAAAAAAAAAATCTCAAGGAGAAACCTTTTGCCTGAGTTGCCTACTAACTACCTGCGGGGAACTATTCATTTATACAGGGAGGCTCATTCTTTCATGTGAATTCCCATCTGCAGAGCAAACTGGTACAAACCCAAGCGCAGGTTGATCTCCTTAGTGAGTACTAATCCAGAGAGTCATTAACTCAGACTGCTGCTGAGATGGACTGCAGGAGATGCTCGCAGCTGACTCAATCAGGAGCACTCCCGGCAAACGCAGATCGGCCAGTGCGCAGGCTGAGCGCCATGCTGCACTTCAAGGGCTCCAAAAGCTCGCTCGTTTCTGTTCAGTGTCTTGTGAGCACGAGCTTGATCTGGTCTCATGGTCCTTGTTCAGGAGGGGAACGTGTGGCCCAAGAGCTGCAAGTGCTGGGCAAGGGCTGTTCCCAAGAGCCACCCCAGTGGTTAACCTCGTTGGTCCCACCCTGTTCCAGCAGTGGCCACAGCAGCAGCCACAGTACTGCAAGAACAGGCAGGAGAAAGCAACATTCCCAATGCGATACAGGGTTGTGACACAGAGTACACCTGTTTCCCTACAACCGTTGCTCTAGGGGAGATGGGCCACATGGCCTGCTTTACTGGAAGGAGTTCTCTGTCTGAAGGGCTCGACAGACCAAGCCCTGCTTACAGATAAAGACCCTTAAGAAGGCCAGGAACTTCGGAGCCTTGATGTGGCCCCATTAACAGTTAGCATCTTGGCAGCTGGTTAAGTAGGCATCCATGACACCGCTTGGTTGTGGAGGTTCCCACTGTGATGAGATCTACTGGATTTCTACTTAAATCCATAATCATTTCCAACTGTGCATATATCACACACACACACACACACACACAGAGCGAGCGAGAGAGAGGCCAGTCTGTAGCCACTAGACATGATGGCTATATACTACCTGCAGTATCAAAGATGCTTTACCTCTGAAAGCCTCTTGCTGGGGACTATGAGCGAGCAGGTGCTATTGCACCCGCATCCTCCTTGTCAACTTCTCACAGGCATCCGGTCAGACTAGAAAGGCTCTGGGGCTGACCTAGCATGCCTTTGCCTGACCCCTTATGATCTCCTCTTCTCTTTCCTGGATATAGGTTGGCAGCCTTGCCTACGACTGCACTGTCTTGTCCAATAGCGCTCTGGCCATACCATCTATTACCCTTTCCATCACCCCGAAACAGAAGCATGCAGTACTTCCTATGCACAAAACTGACCAAAAGAAAGACACACTGTTCTCTTCCCCTTA
This sequence comes from Varanus komodoensis, assembly GCF_004798865.1. Taxonomy (NCBI): domain Eukaryota; kingdom Metazoa; phylum Chordata; class Lepidosauria; order Squamata; family Varanidae; genus Varanus; species Varanus komodoensis. The sequence goes on along the minus strand of NW_025336480.1, from coordinate 26,449,444 downwards.
AATCTCCACATCCCTTCCCATCCCTCCACTCCAGGTCCACCCAGAGATTATTTTGTGTTGATGTAGAAAGCATCTGTTTACAGGCAGCAAATGAAGCGATGCTGGGAGGGGGGGGGCGGTGTAAGTAAAACAGCACACAAGGGATGCCTTCCATGTGATGGGTGAATGCAAAATTGATGCCTAATTGTAGGGGCAAAATATATTTCCCAAACATATTGTGAATCCAATTTAGATGTACAACCAGGCATGCAAAATCCTTATTATGTATGGTCCTGGATTCTTAAACAGAGTGTTATCTGCCCAGGGAAATTACACCCTTCCATAAACTCTTCAGCCATTTATCTCTGTGGCCAGTTCTCCATGGTCACAATCAGCAAAGCCTCTGCCAGAACGAGAAGATTGACCCTAAAACTGAGTTGGTGAATGACATTTTGCTTTTCCAGAAACTAGAGATCTCAGAGTTACCTTTTAGCACCAGGCATGCCTTCAAGATATAAGGGGTTGGAGGCAAAGAAGCATATGCAGGAGGGAGACTGCCACTGGCGCCGTTCCACAAACCCACGTGCAAGGGTTCTGGAGCCCACCTAGCCTTGTGATATCTACTCTGACTGGCAGCAGCTCTCCAGGGCTTGAGCTGGGCGTCTGAGTAGTGGCCTCTGCCCCAGCATACGCTCAACCAAAGGGACACCCCAGCACACCTGGGACACTCCTTGAACAACCACAGCAGGAGCTCCAGGGGTGACATGAGTCCCCATGCAGGAAGCTGTGCCCAGTGCATCCATTCCACTTATCCTGCCTGTGCGATTTCCCTGAGCCAACCAGATGCTTCAGGATATCTCAGAGGCAGGACACAGGGGCAATAAGCCTCTCTCATGATTGTTCCACAACAACAGTTGCATAGAGCCATACCATCGCTGATAGTGCAGGTGAGGCTTAGCCATCCTGACTAGTAGCCACTTACAGCCTTAGCCTCTGTGGATTAGTCCGTTCCCTCTTTTAAAGCCATCTAAGGGCCAACACAGGCATTGCTCTAAATGTGTGTCTCGCAGCGGCACCTTCGTCTTATTTCCACTCTGGAGTAGACATGGGGACCGCAACCTGGATGTTAAAATAACCCTACCCACCTGCTAAGTTCCTGATTCCTAGGCCCCTAGCCTGCGCTTACCCTGCACTCACTCTAGAGTAAAAAAAAAGGGGGGGGGTAAAATAGGAAAAGATTTTCCTAGATACACATTTAAATTTGGCCCTTTAGAGTACTTCCAGATGAGGCTTGCACTCTGCCATCACTCTGCCTCATGCACCTAATTTTGCAGAGGGGTGGTTCTAGGCAACATCATTCCGCATGTATTGTTTCCCATTGCCTCTTCTGTCATTTTTCTTACCAGAAATAAAATCCACTAAGCTAGAATGGATGGAATAGGTGCCCAATGGCCTTTTCCATGTTAATACAAGGAGCTTAATGGGCTAAATCCAACAAGGAGAGTATGTAGAGTAGAGGCACTCATTCCAATGAATCTACTCTATATAAAATAACATTTAGTACTTTGTCAGGAAGTCTTGTAAGCACTGCACAGATCTCTGCTGAAATTATTTGTGTATTAAGGGCATTGCTGCATAGAAATACTGTACAAAAGCCACGGGTCCAAAATACCTTCAGAAACACCTTTGCCCATGTATTCCACCTCATCCACTGGGGATAATCTTCTGAAGTTCACTTCCACAAGATTAATGCCAACTACCCAGAAGACTTTCTTAGCAGTGGCTCTAAACTGGAGATATGCACAGGCAAATACTGGCAAGGAAGGATGCATCTGATCTCCCAGACTGCTACTTTCAAGAGGGAGTTAAAGACATCCCTCTTCCGACAGGCCTTCCAAGCTTAGTTTTATGCTGTTTTAGTCTAGTTTGGAATTGCTGTTGGTTTTAATCTCTTGTAAACAGCCCAGAGACTGTGGCGCTGGGGCAAGATATAAAAATAACAATACATAAAAAAGAAGGACATCTGTGTGCGCAGATAGGAGCTCCCACCCGCCACAAACTTTCTCCACAGTCATCTTCAGAGACTTGTCCTGGGAGCAAGCCCAGTTCACTTGCAGCTTTGATGATCAGCCTGAACAGCCAGGGGTTCATAACCGAGGACATGTGCTCAGTGAAGGGACAGAGGGGCTTTCTGATAAATCATGGAAGCTTGCTGTCTGCTGCGGGCCAGTATCTCACTGCTTGTTCCCTTTCACCTCCCTTGTGCTACCAGGGCCCTGAGCACAACGGATGTTTTCTTCCCAGCCATTTTTCCCCCAACAGATGAGCTAATAAAAGCGGGTGCTTTAGCTTCTGGGTGAAAAGGGTTGTTTTGAACTCGTCCTTGTGAGCTGGGACAGGAGAAAGTCACCAGCCTGGAAAATGTTGTGGACCCTGACCTGCGGCTGTCACAGAGATGGGCAGCGGGACGGAGAATCTGGTTTCCAACCATCAGCCTTGCGTGTTTCTATATAGACTGAGTGACAGCTGAAGTTTAACATGTCATTGTGCAAGCCGTAGACCATGAGAAAAGAGGATACATTCAGAAATACAAATAACAAGAAGATGGGGAATTGTAGACTGCTATGTGAACTCCAGCCCCTGGGTTTCTACCAACACATTAACCAAGTTGGCTCTGCAGTTCTCTGATGAAAGAATAAACACCAACGCCTTCTAGTTTGGGAGTATGTGACATGCTGTCTCTCGACACCAATGTGTGAAAGCAGTTCCAGATTGACATCAGATAACAAATTACTCCTGTATCTGAAACAAACTTCTGAGATCCTAGCTGTAAATATGTAGACTGTGCACAACTACATTCCTTTCGAAATGTATATAACAGGAAAATCCTTAAGTTGCAATTGACTTGTCAAGACATCTGGAGTGGGAATGTTAGGCCAGAGTCATAAAGCAACAATGCATCATGGCTTATCAGTCTGACTTGTTTGAGGAGGGACAAGCCAGGGTTCCAGCTGGGACGTCACAATAAGGAACCTGTGGGTTAAGGGTGTGTGGTTTGCTTAGTCCCTCTCATTTGCAGTAGAAGCGATCAGGCAGGCAAGAATATGGTGCTTAAAGGATGAATCAAGATTCTCCAAAACCCTGGCTTGCCATCCTGTCTGAATGCAGCCAATTAAATAAAATGATTCCTACCACATCCATTTTGTCTGACAATAAACTGAAAGCAATGGTGTTTCCTCATGTAAAGGCATTATGGCATTTTCCTAGGCCCCTAGCAACTGTATTAATGCTGTGTGACCTCTGTACTATTCCATCCCTGCTGTTCATTTTACTTTTGGTTTTATTATATGTTACAATTTTTATCCTGGCTGAGGATTTTATCTTGTGCCATTTTATTCTAATGCTTTTATGATTATCTTGTATTTGTGTTTGTAATTTATCTGCACACCATCCTGAAAACATTGGTTATTTGGACAGATCAGAAGTGTGATCAATAAATCATCCTGCTTGAAATGAAAAAATGATAAGCATTGTTGTTTGTGACTCATGTGCACATAAATCTGTTGGAACTAGTATTCATTTAAAAATAAATAAAACTTGGGTAGGTTGCGGTTCTGAAAAGGGAAGGGAAGGGACTCATCACATTGACTTCAGCTTCCCCTTGAATTGCACTAGGGGCAGGGGCAGTGTCAAGGCTAGGCATGAAAGGGCGGTTGCCAGGGGCCCACCAACAGGAGCCTTCTGCTTCTTTTCCCCATTGAAACCTGCTTGTTCACAGACCTCACACTCTGGCCCAGACGATGGCTGTGGGGAGGAGGAAAAGGAGCCACAGATGCTCCTGCTGACATGCTCTCTGGCTCTCTTCCTGTCAGGCAGGCGAGTGGCATCAGCGAGGGAGGGAGTGGGAGCTGCTGAGCAAGGTGGTGAGAAAGCACCTCCGTGAAGGCATGTGCAGAGGGAGCCTTGCCCAGAGGCCCTCCAAAGCTGGGGTCGGCACTGATGGGTGGTGGGGGCTTCCTTTTCATGGCCAAGGACCTGCATCTGAGCCATGCAGCCCCATCGGGGCAATGCAGACTGGAATCAGCAGAAAGTGCAAAGCTAAACTGATGGAGCGGGGAACGTTCCTCCAACCAGCGCTTCTGGGGGTGGGGTGGGGGGGAACATGAGCAGGAGCTGCATAGTGCTGGTGGAGGTGGGGATATTGGGCAAAGCCGAGAGAGAGAGAGAGAGAGAGAGAGAGAGAGAGAGAGAGAGAGAGAGAGAGAGAGAGAGAGACCGAGACCTCTGTACATCCATACCCCACTCCCACGTGAACGATTTGCCATGCTGCTCAGCTGAGCACTGGAAAACAGCTGAGCAGTGGGAAAAGAGGGGGGCATGCAAAGTCTCGCTGCTCAGCCTTTTCCTGGATCTTGAATGGGGGGGGGGCAGAGATCATGGCCCCCTCCCTGCCATTCCTGCCACCTTCCTGTCCTGCTCATCTCAGCAGCAGGAAAGCAGCTGAGCAGCAAGGTAAAGAGAGATCGCATGGACAAGACTGCCAGGATGGAGAAAGCCCTGCCCTGCTTGCCCTCCCTGCTGGGCAGATTAGCTTGGGAACCTGCTCCATGCTTCCTTTAATTCCTTTCATTTTTTCATTCACTCCATTTCTACAACAACCAATAGCCAAAGCTGTTTGGACAATTCACAAATGCTTCATATGTTTGCATAGGAATTTTGCTTTGCAGAGCATTGAAATTGCACCTTTATTGATTGATTTTCTATGGTATTTCTTCTGCAAAGTTTGTATCGCCTTTAACTAGTACACTACTTTCAGAGGGTCCTACCCTTAAAAGTGGCCTAAAACCCATTTTAAATAAATGAAAGGAATTACTTCAGAGGAAACCTGCCATTGATTACCCTGAACAAAATCATCTCTCATGTCTTGGCCTTGGCCCATTAGTGTAAATCCCAACCTCCACAGCTTTCTTGTCCTCCTGCCACTTCTCCAAATTAGCAAAACGAAGATAGCACCATGGCCTTACCTGACAGGCAGGTTAAGAATTAACCCAGATAATACAGAGCAGGGTAGCAGGGAAACCAATTTCTACTAGCAGTTCTCTGAGTGTTTTGCAGCAAATCTCCAAGGCTCCCACTAATGTAAACATTGCGAACAATACTGTATGTATTAAAAGAAAAATGCATCAAGGTCTGCAGAGGCTGACCCTATTTGAATCATTCCTCTCTCAGCCTTAGAGTGATTCACATATAAAACCAGCTGTCTTGGACCAGGTGCTCATGCGTGTGACGCTGCTGACCCATTTTGCTGTTAGACTTCCCAAAGTGCAGAAACGCAGGTGTAGGTGATACAGGCAAGGGTCCTATACCTGGCCCCACACCCCGAATCATCCTTTTTGCATCTGACTCTGTCTCTGCAGCCACAATTTTCACTTGTCTCTGGGAGCTGACCTCTGGCTTTGAGTAAAAAGCCAAACAAAACCAATGCAGATTCCATAAGTCTGCCCATCCCCAAGGGTAATGCTTTGAGTCTGAGTCTTCAAAAAAGTACTACAAATACGTTAAGTTATTAATGAAAAGATAATGAGGTGAAAGTGGTTTTCCTTTATAAAAAAGCTACTTAGTATAGATGAGGTCTGCACTGCCTGAGACCCAGAACAAACTAAACATGGCTCACTAAAGTAATGAAAAGGCTAGATAACTGATACGGCCAACCCAAGACATTTTGCGGCCCAGGACAGAGTGCCCCACCCAAGTTAAACTGAACAGTACCCCAGGCTGCCCAAGTTAATTTGGCAGCCAAGGCAGAAGAACAGTACAAATACAAGCACAATCAATTAAATAACAATTTGCTGCCCTTATCTGACACCCCAAATCTGCTGCCATCCCACTCTGCCTATTGATATGTCTGGCCCTGTCTGCAAGGTGCCAAGCAGACCACCGTTCAAGGACGGTGGGCTCTGTTTGGCTTGACATATCAAAAGTGATGCTGTCCTGATTTAGCCTCATGCCAAGTTCGTTTCATCTCAGCTGCTGGCAGTCTGATGTTTCAGGCTAGCTTAAGTGTTCATCCAAGAACGCGCTTTGCAGAGAAGTGGCCTGAGCTTCAGGAGATAAGAGCAGAATCTTGTGAGCACAATTGTGGCAGAAAGAAAAGGGGGGAAGCTGGAATAGAAATGGTGAAGCTCAGAAGGGAAAGGACTGCTTGAGGGTCAAGAGGTTAAATTGACGCTGAGCCACTGTGTAGGGAAGCGAGCCAAGGCAGAGGCAGAGAGATAAGAAACATGGATGGCTCCAGGGGGCTTATAAACAGGCTTCCGAAAACCACTGCCTACTAACTATGCACCCTCCATAACTACAAAAATGTGTTTTAGAAACATAGAAACAGAGAGACAGAGTGAGTCAGAAGGGTTCTCCCGAGCCATCTAGTCTGACCCTCAGCTCCAGCCGGCTCCACTCATGACATGCCTACCATGTGCATGTCCAGCCTATCCTTAAGCACCCTCACTGATGGGGCCTCAACCACCTCCTGTAGAAGCCCGTTCCATACCCTCGGGGTCCTAACCATCAGGAAGTACTTCCTGGCATCCACCCTAAATCTTCATTCCCTGAGCTTTGCACTTTCTTGGCACTGGTGGTTGTGTATAAGTCACAAGCAAACAAATCTCAAGAAACACTGGAAGATCTCTTCTTTGAACAATAGATGAGGCTCCCGGTATCATTGTTACAATTTATTAGTATAGTGCTAATACTTCTAAAATACACATGTATATACCAGCAAAGTCGCTTAACTATTTCAGACAGCTAAATATCTGTCCTAGTTAAATAGGTACAGTTGGCAAGCAAGATGAGGTTCAAAAATCAATACACCATGGAGGCACCGGTTTCTTAAAACAAGAGCAGAAATTCACATTTGTAGATATTTTAGCAATAAGCTTAGGACAACCAGAGAAGGGGAAAGGAGGAAACAAATCTGTTGGAAATGTTCCCAGAAGACAATCATCCTATAGAAACTGAGCATAGAAGTTCAGAAGATATGAATAGTTGTGTACATGAAACCTATTGGGCGTGGTTGCCATTTTGAAACGGGCTGTACACTGTTAACTGTTTTCAAAATTGTGTAGATAAAAGTGGGACCTGCAACAAAATATTGGCAAGATACAATGTTCCTGCTCAGAGTTCCAGCCAGCCAGCCATGCCCTCTTCCAAGAACTCTGTTCCATGCCATGCCATGCCGTTCCCCCCTCCCTTCTCCCAGTTTTCCATTCTTTTCTCCAGCATTCAGTCAACATTCTCAGACAATTAACCATGCTAGGGCCTTATTAGGTTGCTTGGGAAGGGATAGGCTCCCCTGTGTGTTTTCAGATTTTAAAAAATCTGAAAACCTTCTGGCTGCTGATTCCTCCCTCTTGTGTGTGGCTGCTAACATACTGGCTACCCAATTCACATTTGGTGAAAAAATTAATAATCGGTATCTAGGATGAGAGGTACATAGGTAAGACTGAAGACAGGACTGCAATCCTAGTTAACCTTAGATTTAGGGTGCTTCCAGACAGGGCTACTGTCGCACCATCACCTTGACACGTGCACATAATTTTACAGGAGATCCAGGTGAAATGCTTTCCTCCCAAGTTTTCCTATTATTGCTTTTTTTCTTATCAGAGAAAACCTCTTAAAGTGGGAGAGATGGAAGCTCCACAATGTCATTTAGTAGGTAGTGCTGAGAACTTTCCATCTCAAACAGCCTTCTTGAACCTGGGACCCTCCAGATATTTTTTTTTACTGTAATTCCCAGTATTACTGAGGATTGACAATCAGGCGTGATGGCATCCAAAGCTTCTGGGATGCACCAAGTTGGGGAAGAATGATTTGGAAGCACCGTTGGTTGAAAGTGTGCATTGTGTGGAAGCATCTCAAGATAGAGCTTGGGGAAGACAGGCGACAACAAAGAAAGAACACTTTTAAGAATAAAGAATGGCCAGATCCTTGAAATTTATATTTGTACATTCCTTCAAACATGCACACACGGATATGAATCTGCAGAACTCCTGTGTGAAGAGAGGACAGTCAGTTAAGGCACTTCTACCTTCAAGCTAGAAGCCAAAGGCAAGGAAATCCTAATAAAGGGGTCTGAAAGGGAGAGGAGAACCCCCCTGAAGTGACTGTTTGGCAGGAAAGCACACCACCCAGTCCATTAGGAGGTACCACCCTGAGCAGAAAGTGAGGGACCATGCAGGGCTAAGGCAAAGAACAAAGAGGTGTTCCCTCCTATCCCATTTATAAAAGCTGGCTAGGCTTTTTCTTCAGCACTAACAATGACTGGGTTAGACAGCATGAGAACCTGTACTTAAAAGCTGAGTGTGGGTTCTTGATGAATCATGGGCTGTTGCTGTAACATGAGTTGAATCCAGGTGAGATAAGAAACCCTGGTGAATAACCCACAGTTCATAACCCAACAACAAACCATGGTTCTCTTAATGGGTGGTTTGTGGTTGACAAGACATGGCTTGCTAGTGCAGCTAGGTAGACAAAATGATAGCCCATTTTTCGACAACCCACACTCCACCCCAAAGCACAGGTTATTGTATTGTATGAACCCAGCCAAAGGGCCTGCATCCTCCAACACACTGGAAGACAGCAGCCTGGTAGAGGGGTGCAGAGTACACCTTCTTGCCACTTCCCAGCAGCTGCTGCCTGAGGCAAGCACCTCACTCTGTTTAATGGTAGGGCCGCTCCTGGGACCATGTGAGATCTAATCCCAAGTCCAGTTGGAAGAGGAAGTGGCCAGTGTTAGCCTTCCTGAGAATGAGAAGACGCGAGGTGAAGCTGAAGGAAAGAATCATTCCTAGCCCCAGAACCTTAAACAGCAGCGATACATTCCACACAGGAATTGCTATCGCCAAAACCACCTGAAACCCTCTCACCTAAATCTTTCAGTGAGCTTTGAAGGCAGCATAGAGGCCCTGTGTTTGCAAGAAACCACTATAGCAGAGCTGGGCAACCAGTGGCCCTCCTGTCTCCATTGGCTATGCTGGCAAAGGCTGATGGGAGCTACAGGCCATCACATCTGAAGGGTCACAGGTTGCCCTCCCTACTTTATACAGAACAATAGAAAGAGATGGCTCGGGTTTCTTGGCTTGCTGGTCAAAGATACCTCTTCCTCCTACCCACTTCCAGGAAGCAACAGCTGCACCTCTGTAGGCACCAGCTGGATCTCAGCTCACATCTTTGAAGGGGGATGGCCTTTCCTGCCTTCACAGGTACAGAGAGGACCTGGGCAACATAATGACAAAAGGCATCTGGAACACAGAAGAGAAAGACGGATCCGGAATCAACTTATAGAAGGTTCAGTGCATTGTGTCTTTCAGTGTTCATGGCACTAGCATCTTCTACTCTAGCCATGTGTCCATGGTCTAGTTTTCACTAAGGCTGTAGCATGTGTCTGTCCTCTACCATTTCACACAGTGCCTGCACATAGAAAACTAGCAAGTCAGGGGGAGACTTTGGCCAGAACCCTTCTCCCTGACCACTACGTCCATGTGCCCGAGTATGAAGTTATGAAGGAGCATCCATCCATCTGGCCAGGGCTGAAGGAAGACATGAGCAAAGCGTCCGCCAGGGCCCTTCCTCCTGTAGCAGTGGGTTCTGGCAGGCTTCCCTGGCTGTGGGGCCAGCATGCAGGCCAATACAAATATATAGTCAGGTACCAGGACAGTGATGCAGGTGGGGCAGGACTGGCATCAGCAGTGGCCACTGCCAAAAAAATACTGGATTTTGACTCCCCCCACCCCCTGCCCCATGTTCCTCTTTCTTTAAATGTTCAGGGTTATGGGGAGTATCATACCCTTTCTTCGCTATTGAAAGTTGGGATACAAATGTAAAAATGGAGAAATGATTTCCGTTTGCCATTCATCTGCGTTGCTGTGTAATGTCTTGTATATGCCCCTAATGCCACAACAAGGTCAGCTGCAGTGTAGTTGTTGTCTCCCCACCACCACTTCAACCACACCAGACAGGGATAAATTATTCAGGAGTAACCTAGAATTTTTTTAGAAGGGGGGTACCATCACATCTCATCCCAGAGCATCACATTTATAGATCTTACAAGGAGCAAGGTAAAGGAAGTAGGAAACATCTAAAAGGGCTCCTTTGCTTTCATATAAAGAATGGGAAAAATAAGTGGCTTGGAAGCTTGACCTTTACAAAAAATCAGAGTAATCAAAAAGACTTGATGTTATCTTCTATTGATTTCTTTGGCACATCTCCAAGATTTCCTGCCTCGTGCCTAGATTGTGACTCTCTCAATGTGCCGTTCTATTCTTAGGCTGTGCTTCTATGCAATATTTGACTGCTAAAGAAAAGTGATTTTTTTTTTTTTTTGGCTTCAAAGACAACTTACACACACCTGTGTGTGTGCATCTCAAGCATGAAAAGGACCACAGCTTTTTTGTTTTTTGCTTTTTGCTTTTTTTAAGGCTGAAAAATAACCTACACTTTCTTCAAAGTAAGCCCTACTGAATACATTGAGGTTTACTTCTAGGTAAACCTGTACAGGATGGTGCTGTAGAGCCACAGATGTACAACAATTTCTGCTACTTGATGCTGTCCACTACTCAGCTGTTATATTGAGCTCGCTAGAATGAAGACACAACACTTAATTCCCTGTTGAAAATTTGAAGAAAATTCACAATCTTTACATGGTTGGGTCCATCTATTTAGCCCAAGATGTTGTTATATACATGTTTAGCTCATTTTATTTTATGCATATCAAGATGAAGATTGCTTAGCCTGTTTTTTCTTTCAGCCATGCACCACCATTAAAGAATCAAACCAAAGTAGCGTAAGTAGCATGTGATTCACAAGGAGCCAACTTTCCTTGTCAGAGTCTCAAACCAGAGCATGCTTTCATGAGGTCTGGGATGACGCTGGGTTTTTTCTTTTGGTTTTCCTACCTCCTCAACATGTAAAATGACATGGGGTCATTGGGCTTACCGCACAGCACATGCAGAGTTGTGATTTTTCCAGTTTCGCGCCCAGTCTTTAATCCCTGAGAAAACAGGCTCACCGGGCTCTGGGTCTGGGTCGCCCCCTTCAGTTCCTCAGTGCCCCCCACCTCCAATGTGTGCCGGTATCTGTGAGTTTGCACACGCAGCGGCTTGTCGATGTGGCTCAATCTACCTGTGAGGCACAGTTTGAACCCAGCGCCTTCTGGGCTGCGCACCCCAGCCTGGGCAGCGCGCGTGTGAGCGGCGTCTACTTCCAGAAAGGCTCCCTGCGTGCACACGAATGCACACGCGCTGGGCCGCACGACACGCGTGTGCCCGTCCTCTCGGCCCCCGGGCCAGGAGCCCCCACACAGCGGGACACGACGGCGCCGCTGCTCCAGCCCCGCTCCAAAGGCACCTCGCGGGGAAGAGCGAGGGCTGGCGGCTGGGAAGCGCGGCGGTCGCCCCTTGCCTCGCTCGCTCTGCCTCCGCGCAGCACCAGCCATGGCACAATCCACACCCACCCGCCGCGGCTTCCTCCCGCTCTCCCAGGCGATGCTGCCCGGGCTCGGCGCGCCAAGCGCAGCCCGGGAGCAGGCGGCGCCGCGCACGGAGACGTGCCACGCCGGGAGCCTGACAAAGGCTCCGGCAAGCGGGGTGCGCCCACCCCACCCCACCCCCGGGCCCATCTCCTCATCGGGATGGGCTGTGGATGCTGCCGCTGGCGCTGGGTGCAGCCGAGGAGTCCGGCGCCGGGCCACGCATCCCGTCCGCACGCCGCCCCCCGCCCCGTGCGAGAGCATCCTTACCGAGGGCTGCCGGCTCGTCGACGGGATTGCCTCTCCTCCGCCGCTACGTCGCTCCGAGCGCCATGTTCCTGCTCGCCGCGGTGTGTCACTTGGCAGACAGGCGGCAGAGGCAGGCAAGTAGGCACCGCTCGGCGGCGGCGGCGGCAGAGGCTACATCCGGGCTGCCGCCGGCCGGAGCTCAACATCGCCCCTCAGTGGCCACGCCCGGAGGTGCGCGGCGGCGAGCGCGGCAAGAAGCGCTCCCCGAACCTGGGAAAGACAAAGCTGGCGAGCGCTTGGGGGCTCCTGTGGCAGAAGCCCGTGCATCCGCGGTGGTCTGCTCGGGTTCACGCTCATGAGGGCAGAGGGGACTAAGGAACCGTGGAGATAGTCAAGCAAACCGGGGCACATCGCCACAATCCAGTCGTTTTGGCACGCGCATCAGCGGCGGGTGGTGGGTCCGATTTCTCTGGGGCGGTGTATCCACCCCGGATTTCAGCCTGAACTTTAAAGGCGCTTTCCATGATGCCGAACCTGCTCTGGGGATACGATTCAGCACCAGCGATAGTGCCTTCCAAGTTCAGACTGAAAGCTGGCATGGATGCACCACCCCACTGTCACTGGAAACAGCAGTCTCTGCTGATGTTAATTCTAATGGATCATCATCCTGAGATGGCCCAGCAGTTGCAATCCACAGTCCTTCTTCCACCATCGAAATACCACTTAGCATCCAATCATAAAATGATTCAGGCTGCAATCCTATAGACCCTTACTGGGGGTGGTGGGGGGTCTCACTGAGCCTAATCAGCCTTGCTTCTGAGTAGACATGGCCAGGATAGCATGGTTGGATGTAAGACTGTCCATTAAGATATTGTTATTGTTAATTTTATTATTGCATTTTAATTTCACCCTTCCTCCAAGAAGCCCAGCCCAAGTATTTAATTCCTGGAGGGTCACATACAGCTATAACCTCACAACAAACCTGGGAGGTAGGTTAGAGCAACAAAGGCTGGTCTAAGACCATGTAGTAGTGCATTTCATGACTGAGTGGGGATTTGAAAGCAGGGCTCTCCAGTCTTAGCCCAGTGCTCTGACCACTCCAGAAATGCACCGGGATGGACTCTGATTCTGCAAGCTACTCATTTGGAAAACACAAACCAATAGATGGAACTACTAAGAAAATTACTTTTTTGCTATTTCGTTATCTCTGGGAAATAACCCTCTGAGTGGCCATGGAAATCCCATGGGAAGGACTGAAATCCTGCACACTGCAGGGGATCCCCATTGGATTTCTATGGTGATGCAGAACGGGAGTGTCATGGTTTGACACAGAGCAGTTTACAGATTCAGGGCCAATTCGGATAAGTATCTGGATCCACTGGTTTCATACACTGCAAAGGCCATTCAGAAATGAGACATTGTGAAGGACGGATAACAAAGCTTTGAATAAATAAATTCATAATAAATAAATAAATTGTTTATTTATTAAAAATAAATAAATACAGGTGCATTACCTGAAGAAATTGTCAGAAGGAAGTGATGCATTTCAATGGCCATTGAGTAGAATTCCTTAGGTTATGGATGAGGTTTGGTCTGTTTCTGGGTCTTTGGAGCCCACCAAATCTGCAGGGGATTCACCACTCCCAGACAGAGGAAAAGGATGGGGTGAAGGATCGGCCAGGCTGATGCAAAGGTTAGTGGGACAGAGAGTGGACTGGAGGGGGACAGCAGCTCCAGGACGTTTTCAAAGCACAGTGAGAGCGCCTGACAGACCTTCCTCGCTCTGGCAGCTGAATGAGGTGAGAATGAGGCTTTTATGTTGTTGTTTATTTCTTTTTTATACCTCCCCACAGCCAAAAGCTCCCCTGTTAGAGCAGGCACCTCACATCTTTATGACTGTCAGCCAGTCCTGATGAATGAGGCATTCTGCTGGTGTTGATGCTCTTTGGTGCGTGGTGCATATTTTTAATTTTCATTTAATAAAACATTTTTATCCCATCTTTTCACAAACATCTCAAGAAGGCTTACAGAGTATAAAATCAAAACAATAAAAATAGAATCCATAATATAATAAATAGCAATAAATAGATCTTAATAAATACAATCATTACTAATCAGAATAACATGAAACCAATAATAAACAAAAGAGAATAAATCACAACCATGAAAAAGTAAATAACAATGACTAAAATAATAAATAAAATAAAATAAGATAAAATGTGACTGTTAAGTTTAAAAATCTAAAAACTCTAATTCTAAAAATGGTGTTTAAATAAAAAGGTTTTAACCTGGCACCAAAAGGAATATAGGCTTGGTGCTAGGCGAACCTCTCTGGGGAGCACATTCCATAGTCTGGGCGCCACCGCAGAGAAGGCTCTACTCCAAGTAGATGCCCTTTTGACCTCCTTCAAGGAGGGCTCCCGGAGCAGGGCCTCTCCCACAGATCTTAAAGGGCATGAGGGCATATAAGGAAGGAGACGTTCCTTCGGGTCTGTATGAGGCTGTAGGTGCTTCTGTACCTCGTTAAATATGCTGTCGTGCCCCTGGCAGATGCAGATGTAGGGAGCATGTCCCTGCGTGTCCTATTTCCACGGCTAATGCACATCGGTCTCTGATGCTCCTTGCTCCATCGGTTTGGAATGGCTCTCTTGAGATCACAGAGTGATGATGAGCAAAGAACTGCATCCCAGTGCTCTTTCTTAACTCAGCTGCGGGACAGGCCTTTAGTCTCCACTGAAAATAAAGGCTTGGTTCTAAAGCCGGGCTGAGCAACATGACTGTCCCCCCACCCCCTCCAGATAGTCTTTTGCCCTCCTATGCCTACCGTCACAAAAAACTGGCTGTATCGGCTAGAGATGGCTGGAGTTGTGGGCTGCAATACTGGGAATATCACATGGTGCCCACCCCGTTCTAAAGACTCCCCCATCAACACGGCAGTTTTGGAATTAAAATGGGGGTGACAATTCTGGGTACAACTTAGTTGGGAGTGCAGTTGGGAGTACACACTGAGACTGCCTTGCATGTGGATCAGAACAGGCCTGTGGATCAGGTCATGAAAGTTAAGTCCTTTCAGTTTTATTTAGAGATGCTCAAAATATGGGGAATTCTGGGGAAAATAAGAGAGAAAGGCATTCTAACTTTGTTTTCAAACTCATGGCAAATTCAGCATCTCTTGGAACCTGGTTCATGACATTTCACAGACAGGCAAGAACTGGAAACAAAGAGTGGGATGTTTACTTAAGCGTTCCTGGTTATACCTACATATGGATGAGCAGTTTGTGGCTATTTTCTCTCTGCTTTTAAACCTGAACCACATAGCTTACAGCAGCTGCCACCCACATCTTCTCAAAATCCTCTTTTTGGAAATATTTAGCCTCTGTCTTATTGCCTAAATCATACCATCATCATGCTGCCTTATTAAAAGCATTTAAAATATGTTAATTCCATCAAGGCTTTACATATCCAAACTCCCCCCCACACACACATTAAGGTAAAAAAAGCACCCGTATTTCCCCCCATTTTTCAAATAGATCATCCTTTTCACCCTTTTGCGAATCATTTTGTGTATGCTGTCCAACAATGACTAGGAAAGCAACTAAGACAAGATGGTTAAAATGAGACATTGGCTGGATTCGCACAATGCAACAAGCAATCCTATGTGGTTATCACAGTTTGCCCTTTTTTTACCATGATGTCCCTGACAGACAACCAAGTGGTTTCTATGTTATTGTAGTTTCCATCCTCTCTGCTCAGTCCTCCCATTATTGGTACGTATCCCATCAGCTACTGTGCCTGAAAATCAATTTCAAGGTGCATCTCCCCCTGTCCATGCTGCCTGCCTCTTCCTCACTGGTTCACACACAGAGGCTGGAGTGGCTCCTGCAGTTGGCACTTATTCCAGAGTATTCTGTGGTAGTTGCACACCAGGACTGTTGAAACCATGACAAGCAAGACAAGCCATGGTGATACAGAAAACAATAGTGGTTTCCAGTGACAAGACTTACTATGGTGAAATACCATGACTGGGTTTAGATAACACAACAGACCAACCATGGTAAAAAACTACCGTGGTTTTTCACGTTGTCCAAATTCAGTCATTTCACAGATTTTGTTGAGCAATTGCTCTGTTAATCAGTATTGGGCCCATGTGCACACATGTAATCTCTCTTTCACACCCACACATACCCAAATAAAATGTGCATGCCGCAGGGATACACTCAATACAAAGGCCTGGCTGTTTACCGCTGGTGCAGCTGCCTATCAATGGATGCTGTAGGGGCCTGACCTTTTCCTGGCCTTGGCCTGTGGTTCTTGTTTCTGATCTGTCTGTTCAGGAGCTGCCTCCTCTGGAGCCTGGCTTGGCCTGTCTTGGGTTGTGCAACTTGGCTCTGCTCCCAGCCCAGCGGCTGGCGTGCTCCTTCCCTGGGCGTGTGATCGATCCCTGTGGATGCTGCGTCTCTGTGACCCCTCGTAGACAGTTCCTTGCTCAGAGTCTCCTTGCACAAGGTTGATTTCCTCAAAGGCTGACGTGAAGCCTTTTCCTGTACCCAGATCATTCATTAATAAGCAGCTAATCCTGCTACTTATCCATTAGGAATCTGGATTATCTTTGTAGACAGGAAAAAATATAAATGAAAAAGGCCTACAAGAATAGATGAAGCAGTATCTGTGGCAGATGCACTCACTGTAACCATGTTTTTGAAGCTCCTCTCTTAGCAGGCTGCAGAGAGGGGTAACTTATTTGGATTAAACAACAATGCTGCATTCCAGTCCGGGTGGCCTGAAGCAAGTGCACAGCATTTTGGAGAAGCTCTCCGTAGCTATATCCCAGTGGGGGCACCAAAGGCAAAGAGAGTGGCGCATGGCCAAAGCACCCAAACCACCTGCCTATTGGAGCTTAGGGGGCTTACTGCCAGTAACTAAGCCCCAGTAGCCACTTTTTGAGTGGAGGGGGGGGAGTAAAACAAATCTGTGGAGCCACCACATGCTCAGCGGCTCAGAAAAGGGGGTGTGGCCAGAAAAGGGGTGTGGCCATCGGGGAAACCTGGGCGGCCCATCACTCAACAGGCTCTGAGGGGCAGATCCGTGTGAGATGCCGTCACACACTGGCACATGAGACTTTAGACTTCTGCAAAATACAGCCAGCACATCCAATCATATGTTCCATACTGTCAGCAAAAGTCAAGGGACTATTGCCAAAACTGGGTGAAACTCAGGTGCTGCAGCAAACTTTCAAATTGCTCTGGGATGCACATGTCATCCCAATATAAATTGATACTGGCTTTCTGTGAACCAGACAGTTAGTTATTTATCTTCTTGGCAAAGCCCTAATAAAATACTTGGCATCATTGGGTCAAGAATAAATACAGAAAAATCACCTGCGTTATCAGAAGGGGCATGCTCAGCTACTGAAGCAATGGCACTTGTGAAATACATATAGCTAACTCTCCACAAGCTGTTCATCCAAGAAAAGTATGATTCTTTAACTGTATCAGTCTTGCACATTTTTCCAAGGCAGCTTTTTAGGACCTGGAATATTTCCTATTATAAGGTTCACCTCATGCTTGGTTTCCCTTTCTGAAAGCTGTCGGTTTAATCTTAATTGGCTTTGTGAATCCTCCCCCTTTCATAGCTGACAAGCTTTCAGTTGGGGAAAATTCTGGAAACATTTGCCGAACTAGAGAAGGCTTTCATACATGCCACTTTCCAAAATGGAGGCAAAACACTGATAAGAAGTGCCATCTGTAACCTTGACCAATGATATCATAGAATCATAGAATAGGAGAGTTGGACGGGGCCGGAAGGCCGTGGGGGTCCAACCCCCTGCTGCTGCAGGACACTGAGTTACACCGGCCCACTCAGATGTCTGCCTGGCTTCTTTCTGAATGCCTCCAGCGAGGGAGAGCTCACAGCCTCCCCAGGTAATAGGTTCCACTGTCGCATTGCACTGACAGTGAGGAAATTCTTCCTGGGGTCTAGTCTAAATCTGGTTTCTTTTAACAAGTCCATCATTGTGTGTCCTGCACTCTGGCATGAACCGGAAGAGATCTTGACCTTCCTCTATGAGATAGCCTTCAAGGTACTTGTAGAGTGTTCTCATATCTCCCCTCAGTCTTCTCTTCCTGAGGCTGAACATGCCCAGTTCTCTCCATCTTTCCTCACAGGGCTTCACCTCCACTCCCTGGATCATCCTTGTTGCCCTCCTCTGTCCCCTTTCCAGCTTGTCTGCATCTTTTTTCAACTTAGGGGCCTAGAACGGGACACAGTACTCCAGGCGAGGATGGACTAGTGCTGAGTATAGTGGAACTAGCACTTCACGTGTTTTGGAAATGGTCCACCTAATGGTTGCACTGTCTAGCCCACTTTTTGCTGGTTTGGTAATCAAGGTGACATGGGGCACTTTGTCAAAGGCACTAATATCCTTTAGTGCAACCTGCCTCCCCGCAAAAACGCTGGTGCCTTCCAGATGTTTCACACTGCACCTCTCAGCATTCTTCACCATTGACCACATTAGCTGGGGTTCATGGGAAATGAGGTCCAAAACATCTGAAGAAAAAAAACTTTCTGAGTTGGTGTGAAACACCTAAGCATCTGGTAGCATATTAAAGGAGGAGTGAGCAATGCCTGGGGATCTAGGGGCAATCCTTCCCCCCTAAACTCATCAGGAGCTGTACTTCTACCTCACTACCAAATTCACCATTAATATTTGGTGGCATGGGCATGACAAGGGGTCTATTTTTCTTTTTGCTGTGCACAGCTGAATTTTCTTTGCAAAATTCAGCTTGTTCAAGTGAAAGTGAGAAAATGCCTTCTTTGTGCTGCCACATTGTCAAATTTTGGTGGTAAATCCAGCAGTATGAATATGATTATGGGTGCCCATTTATGCCCCAACTTTCTTACAAGCAACTCAAGTCAGATTTCGAGGTTCTCCTCCTCTCCAGTTTATGCGCACAACAACCCTGTGGGCTAGGCTAGGCTGAGACACAGTACCTGGCCCAAAGTCACCCAGTGGGCTTTGTAAATGAATGGGGACTAGAACCCAGATCGCCTGAGCCTCGGTCTGACACTTTAACCACTATACCACTCTGGGGCACAAGAAAGGATCTGTAAGTGTGTGTATGCACATGAATGCACACACATGTGCTTGTATGAAGGCAGCCTTAGGCCATGTGTTGCCCACATCTATTGTAAAGGCAGGCAGCGTTGTGGTGGTGGTGTTAGCTTTTGCAGACCAGAGCCAGCTTTGTCCAATGCATGAGAAAGTCACAAGAGGCTGAGCAACAATATACGAAGCAGTCAGTCACTTTGTGTGCCGGGTATTGCGGTGGCATGCCTCTCTCTACTGACGTTTCTGCCACACTTTGGAAAGCAAGCATTTCCTTCCCTTTTTCTTCCTGTTATATTCAGCCACTTGAATCACGGCTCTGAAAGCATTTGTGAAAGCGGTCTTTGCCCATGAAAGCGTATGGCACAGTAACAGAGCAAGCCTCTACATATCTACTCAGAAGTAAGTCCCACTGAATTTAATAGGACTTACTCGCATGCCAATGAATATAGGACTGAACAGCCTTCCCCAAGCTGGTTCTTTCCAGGTGTGCTGAATTTCACCTCCCATCTTCCCCAGCCAGCAAGACCAATGATGGGGGTGCTGGGAATTGTAGTGCTAAACATCTGGAGGGCACAATTTAGGGATGACCGATTATGAAAGGAACACAAGGCTGGTTCTTTGCAGCCGCTGAGCAACATGGCAACCACCTCTGCAGCTTCGGCTGGTGTGATTACATGTGGAGGTTTCTTTCCCTAGCCTCTGGCTTAAGTTGGAACTGTTCGCAGAGCATCCTGAAGAGGTTTGGAGTGTGAGAATGCATTTTTAGCAGCACTTCCTATAAGAAGCAGCTTCACTGGCTTTGATGAGTCAATACGTGCGTAATTATTCTTTGGTCTCATCATGTTGCTTGAGCTGACCTCAGGATCAGCCATGGAAAAAGCTTTGCACACTGTTGATCCATTTGGCCTGCCCAAGAACAGAATTCTGTGTCGGAGCACACCCTGAAAAGTGTGCTTCTGAAGTGGCACCAGGAATGAATGGCCTCTCCTCTCGCTTCCCTCCTTTCATCCCCAGGCAGAACAATGCCGTGCTCTTCAGGATCCTAGCAGTGCTCGTCTTCAGTGTTGTTTGGTCACCATAAGATGGACTGCTGACCTTGGAGAGTTACTCCTTTCCTCCCTTCCGACTCCTCCTTGTAAAAGGGTTCTACCCAAACGGCAGCACTGGCAAGACTGACATCGTCTGAGCCCCTGAACTTTAGAAGGGCCACCACAGAAAGGAAGCCCACACTGAACTGTAGTGCTTCATCATGTGTCTAGTGCTATTTAAATCTCAAAGATGTAAAGCAGGACTGTTGGAGGATTTTGTTTGGTGCACATTTTAAGCAAACCATGCTAATTGGCATTTCCTGAACAAGTAAGCGGAAGACAGTTATCCTTTGAATTTCACGCTTCTCTGAATTTTGTGATTCAGCTTTCAACTTCGAAACTGTGTGCAACACTGTACTTTAGGGGGAAATATGTGCAATTTAAATGGGAGGGTTGCATAGGTTTTTTTTAATGAAGCCTCAGAAAAGAGGACAGAAGATGCTTCTTATTAAACACACTTGATCAGTACATCACCACTGTGAGCTGAACCAACCCCAGTTAAACAAAACAGATGAAGAAGCACTCTGTCAGAGAGAAAGGGGATTTTTACATTTTATTAATAAAGAACAGAGCACGAATTTATAGACCCCATAATTATATAGTAATAGCTAAAACAAAAGCACACACTGATTATCTCCTTGTTTTTTGACACCACACTGAGGCAGTTGCCTTGGTTATCCTGAAGCTGCATATTGCGTAATTTCAGGGTTTGAGTTGTAAGAGGTCTTTGTGACCCAAGAGCTCAAGTTTTACAACTGGAAGCAAAACTAAAGGCTAACAGCAACCTTAGTTCTACTTAGGTCCATTGAAATAAGTGGGGCTTATGTCAGTCATGATTGATTTTCAGTGGGTCTACTCTAAGTAGGGCTAGTGTACTTGCCCTCACATTCGTTCTTCAAGCAGGAAGAGACAGCTGCAAGCACAAAACACAAGGCGCTTCCCGCCATCCTCACCTCTTCAGTCCTTTCTCACCAAATTTTAAAAGGCAGCCTCCACACAGCACCGGTGGCTGATGCCAGGTCATTTCACCTGAGCTGGAGTTGATCCCAGATCCATGGACGAGTGCCAGGTCCCCCCCCCCCCACAGGGATTTCAATTATGAGGAGCAGGAGTGAATGCTGAGAGGGGTGAGGCCTGTGAGGAGTGAGACTCATCCCCCTCAGCAAATGTGGGCTAAGACCAGGAGTGTGGTGTTAGTTTTTGACATGCAGGCTCTCCTCATAACAGACCTTGTAGCCATGCCTCCAAAGAGGTTGCAGCATTTCCGGCTGCTGTGCTGAGCCGGTGTCGGACCCAGGCTTTTGAGGGTCCTCAGCCAATGCTGCTTCAATGGGCTCCCTTCCCTGATGCGTCTGCCTTCTTAGCATCACTGTCAACCGCTGCTATTCCTCCTCCTGCCCCCATTGTGGCTACCACTTGGCTTGACAGCCAAGGAGCCAGGGAGCAAGTAGGCAGGGACGTACGAGTGTCCTGCTCTTCCATCTGACCACCAGCACCCTCTGAGCCAGAGCAAGGGTTGCATTGCATTGGAGAAGATCAGGAGCAACTTTGTGTGGCTGTTGCCAGTGGGGCCCTTGGGTGGAATGGCCCCTTGAGAACAGTACCACGAGGCTTACCCTTGATGTCAGCCCTGTGCTCATCCGTGTCAGCAAGTCAGTTCTCTGTTCTCATCTCCACCAGGAGCAGATATTTGGAAAGGTCTTGCCTGAATTCAGGGCACTGTCGCACTGGAATTATTTGTATCACAACGTGAAACAACAATGTCTTGTAATTTCCCCAACTCTGTTAATCAACTTTGGGGCTGCAGCACATCCTTTTGCAGTTCCTTCTTGTACATCCCATACTCTCAGTTTTTCATATTCTATATTTTTATTTGCTCATTCGCATGAACAGCCAGAAGGCAACTTCTTTCAGAAAATAAAATTCTCTTCACGGATGAGAAGCAGTACTGTACTGTTCTGTTTGGGAACATGCAAGGATAAATTCCTACTTTGTTCATTACAGGAAATGAAGCATCAAGAACAGGTTGAAATGAAATTAATTTCAACTGGAAAGTGACAGTGCTGCATCCAGTACATCAATCTGGGAGGGATGTATGCAAAGGACTGAAGGTCTGTGCATTCTCAGAGTGGCTTTGCTCCAGCCCCTTGGCTAATGGCAGAGGCATCTGGCTGGCTATTCTGAGAAAGAGGAGACTGGACTAAGTCAGAGGTGGAAAAGAATCGGATGTGGGAGAAAGTGGAACTGATAGGTTCACCCACCCCTTCTCCCAGTGCAGAACGTAGCATCGCAAAGACCCGGCGTTAAAGTACGCGGCGCTGCAGTGGGAATTGCCCTCACTGTGCTGTGGAATCTTGCTCAGCCTTGTGGGATGGGAACTCACTGTGTGGAGACAGCGCACGCACATAGTGGCGCTGTGCCTTGCACTGCGTGCACTGGAAGCAGGGCTGAAGTGGGCGAGAGGCTGCGAGGGGCAGGACTCAGGCGCCCACCATTTCACAGACATCGGAATCAACCTCAAGAGCTGATCTGAACTACTGCTAGCTGGGATGGGGGAAGGCATCCTGTCCTAGAGAGGGGAAGGCCAGGGGTGGGGATCAGAAAACTTTGGGGAAAGTCATAACAAAGTGGGGATGACCCCACTTTCCGCCAGGAGTTTTTGAAACATTTTTTGGGGGGGGGGAGGGGAAATAGATGCAGTACGAACCTGAGTTCAGGTGCTTTATTCCCATCCATCAGGGGAACGGAATCAATCATCCCTTTCCCCTTCCTTCCCAATTGCCTTCCTTGGATTTTGGGTCTGTTTAGATCATGAGCTTGTCTGAATGCTGATTTTTGTAGACTGCTTTCCGACTTTTGATTTCCAGAAAAGCAGGAAAAATCTGCTCTGAAAAAAAATACACAAACTTATTCTGCCCTTCCCCTTTTCCCTTTGCTTCTCTTCTTTCTCTTTCTTGTTTTGCAAAGCCCTCACACTTTCCCCCCTGTGAAATTTCCCCGATAAAAATTCTCCATTCAAGCTAATTGCCTTGCATGTGGTACTGTACAGGTGTCCACAAGGAACCTTCATGTTTTCTCTGCCGGGCTAATAGTAACTTTGGGAGGAAAGCATCCTACCTTCCACCAGCCCCAACTCACACCTAGTAGTCTGGCATTCAGTCGAAAGCCAAATGCACTGGCACAACAAGGGATGGCACAAACATCCAGGGAGTTACCGCCAGCATAAAAATTTATTTCTGATCACGGAAGCAACAGTCACAAATATAGCTGTAGGTAGGACAGGACTCTTCTTTTAAATGAACAGCAAATAACTTTAATTAAGGTCTCTGCAAGGTTGCAAGTCTGTTGAGCTCTATTTAAAAAGAAGTAGCAGCAGCAAACGAAGAAATCTTATGGAGGTTTGACTGTGCTCTCCAAGTTCTTCCCACTATCTGTAAATAATAAGAGCAAAGCCGTAAGAATATCAGAAGGTGTCTGTTCATAGATTAGGAGAACATTTTTCGAACTTGTGTGATCCTTTTTGTAAAAGATAGTAATGAGGTCCATTAATCTAAAAGGTCTCATTTAGGGATGCTTCTTTAAAAAAAAAAAAAAAAGCTTACACCCGCCTTTTCCAACCTGGCACCTTCCAGAAGGGCAGGACTGCAGTTTCCACCATGGCCAGCCAGCTCACACATTGCAGTCCAACACATCTGGAGGTAGCAGACTGGGGAAAGCTGATTCAGTCTGCTCGATTTATAGGACTGAAGAACTGCTGGGGGCATGTCAGGAAGCCTGGAGCAGAACTTTTGAAAAGAGAGAGATAAATGTTAACAAATCTATGACTCGACTCAGAGGCTGATTACAGCTTTCTAGCTCAATGTGCAGTTGTTAAAAAAAACTGGATGAAAGCCGGAGTGAACCAGAAACCAGGAAGGGTCCTTTTAGCCGACGTGCCACTCAGGGCAGGAATGCTGTTTAAAGCTTCCGTGACAGATGGCCATCAGGTATCTGCTGGAATACCTCTCAGGATGTAAACACGCACCTCCCTAGGCAGGTGGTTTCCTTGTCTGACTGCTCTGATCATTAGAAGTTTTTCCTGATGTTCCCCTGAAATCTGCTTTCCTGTAGCTTAAACCTGTTACTACCTGGATCTGGAATAGGCTTCCACTGGAGGTGGTTGAAGCCCCCATGGTGAGGGTGTTCAAGGATAGGCTGGACATGCACATGGTAGGCATGTCATGAGTGGAGCCGCTGGAGCTGAGGGTCAGACTAGATGGCCCCTAGATGGATGGAGGTCAGACTAGATGACTTACTCTGCTTCCATGTTCTATGTTTCTACCTATCATCCTGGATAAGAGAGATCATGTTGTGCCCCCTTCTCCTGACAAACCCTTCCAGCATTTGAAAATGTCCCCCTTCCCAAGGCTAAACATACCCTCTTCTTTCCACTTTTCCTTGTAGGACTTTGTCTTGACAGTTTTCCCCAGTTAATGCTTTACCTACTGCTATGCCAATACTGGAAGCTCAAAAAATCAAATGTTGGGTATGTGTTTCACTCCAGAGCAATGCAGGCAAGGCTCTGGCTGCTGGGATCTTGCAACCTTCCCTGGAGGCTGGCAAAGAAAGCTGGAGGGGACGGTTGCCAGACATGCAGGGAAGCAGAGCCACTGGGCCACTTTCTTTTGTCCCTGCTCCTCTTCCTCACTCCTGGTGTTGAGATGATTGGCTAGTGATGGCTTAAACAGAGATAGTTAACAAATTGACGGAGCAGTAAATGGGCAGAGAACTAGTTCTTGCTTGCTCTGTGTGTTTGCCTATGCTCTCTTCTGGCTGTCTCTCCCCAGCACATTTCTGGTCTCCATGTGGCTACTTTTGATATGAAGCGCCCTGAGAATAGAGCTGAAGTGCAGGATGCTTTTGATTTGATGCTTCATATCAATCTAAGAAACAGCCTTCTTGGAGCAGACCAAAGGTCCAGCTAGTCCAGCATTCTGCTTCAAAGAATGGCCACCAGCAAGCCTCCGAGAAGTCCGCAGGAAAGGTACGGAGATATCATCTTCCCACCATGGACAAATGTCCTGAGTCCAGCAGGCAAACATGATTTTATTCAGGCAGGTGTTCAGCAAATGAACTAGTCTGCTGCTGAAGGAGATTTTAATCAGATGGGTATTATTATTATTATTATTATTATTATTATTATTATTATTATTAACATTTCTATGCCGCCCCTTGCCAAAGCCTCGGGGCGGCTTACAACACAGTTTATTTCTTTTATTATTGTTGTGTTTCTATTTATGATTTTAATTTGTTTGGGTTTGAGGGTATGATTTAATCAAGATTTTGTCTTTAATCTGTTGGTTTCCTTGATTGCCATTTTTGGCAGAAAAGTGGGATGATATGAGAACAAGAATAATGTATATCATGCCTTTTTCCTATTGTATTGAACCCAAGGCAGCTCTCCCTCTTTCTTTATGTCCGCAACAGCCCTGTAAGGTAGCTTAAGTTGAGAGTCAGTGATTGGCCTGAAGTCACCTAGTGGGCTTCATTGCTGCATAAGGACTAGAACCTTGTTCTTCTAAGTCCCAGTCCAAGACTCTAACAACTACACTGTGTGTGCGCGTGTGTGTGCGTGCGTGCGCATAGAGACAATGCATGTGTCCTCTATTACTGAAAGCCATCTATTCATTTTATGTCCTCAAGCTTTAAAAAGTCAAGGGTAACCTTGCTGATTGTTTTTCATGCTGCTTTTATGATTTTGTGGCATTTTGTTTATTCTGTTTTTTTATTTGTTTACAAGTCCAATTGCTTTTGTAACCTACCTTGGGAGTATCATTGAAGATCAGTGTAAAATCACTTACAACAAACATGTAAACGACACAGAGGTGGCCAGGAGCATCTCCTGAGGCCTTGTGTCCTGCAAGCAAAGTGTCCGGTGCCATCTGAACTTGGCATGCTTGCTTCTGCCTTCTGTCATAAACCCCGCTGCTGAAGCGAGGCTTCTCCGGAGCCCTTGTGTTAGCGGCTGGCAATGCTGGCTGCTGACAACACACTATGTTGTTTGAGCGCCGGTTCTGTGTCATGCGGGCCTTCCTGAGGGCACTGTGGGAGATGAGCAAGTATGCCATGATAATGGAAATCTGAGGGAAACAGATGGTAGCACAGTCCCCAGGGTGGGGCAGGGGCAGAATGAATAAATAACTGTAGAAAATGATTTGGTTTCAGAGTGAAAATGTATCTGAAAAATTAAACATATGGCCTGCCTTTAGAACCAATGGCCTCTCTACTGCATGTTTTTATTTGAAGGGGGAAAAGCGACAGGATGACATAGTTAGCATTGTTTGCAAGGGGAACGTAACACGAGGCTAGTTCTAAACTTAGCCGTCATCCCCACCTTTGTGATGTCTAAATTCTCAGCTGCTGTGAAAATGAGCATGGCCGGGCACTTCTGCGCGAGCACGGTGGCTTCCATCTGCTGACAAAGTGGGTGCATCTTGACAGTTTTATGACAGAAACTCCACCCCCCCCCATCATGCTGGCGTTTTCTTGAGTGGGTACATTTGTGTGTATTCTGCTCTTAGATCACTTCAAGCCCCATGGCATCCTCACAAGGATCCCTGGGCACCACCATTCTGTGAGATCAGAAGGTTCTTTATCTTGGAGGATCTTCACCACCCTTGAAGAATTGCAATCACCAGTGCCCCATCCAGGGAAGCCATGATGCAGTTGAAGCTGTGCTGTAGATTGCTCCGAGGGGTTCACAAGCATTTCATGAAAGTATTATTGTGGTTACACATCGTCAATATACAAGGAGATAAAATACTGCTTTAATTTCTCTGTCTCGCTCTTGCTCTCTCTCTTTTATTAAGAGAGTAAAAAGGTCAGGAAAAGAACACATGTGTGTCTGGACTGTATCATTTCAGGCAGACATTTATATGCGTGTATGTCCTTCATGGGGGAGAGGGCAGGAGGAGACTGTCTATATGCAAAAAACTAGAAACCAGTAAGTCTCCTAGTCTCAGGCTTTCTCCCCGGTATGCTAATGCTCCAAGTACAGGGATGCTATATTTATAAGGAGGAATATTTAGCCCAGTCAGAGCTTGGCCACCTCAATGAAAATTAGGTCCAAGGGAAAGCTTGGCAGGCCCATTTTCTCTCACCCCTCTCCTCTCACTGATGTAGGAAATAGCTTCATACTAGGTCAGGCTATTTTTCCGCTTAGCCCAATGTTACCTACTCTGACTGGCAGTGTCTCTCCAAGGCCTCGGGCACAAAGGCTTCTTTACCATCATAAAAGTCTGGAGAGTGTCAGAATCCAGATGCTGATACTAATACCATGCAGTAGTGGAGCACTGATTCTTCAACATCTGGAGTTGGAAGCCAAGTGGGGCCAGGCCTGTTGAGTATTTGGATGGGATGTTTGAGTCCTGCATTGAGCAGGTGGTTGGCTGAGATGGCCTTTTAGGCCACTTCCAACTATTTGATTCTATGATTCAGCGAACTGACCTTGGACTGTGGGGGAACAAAGCTAATCCCTTTTGGTTTCTTTAGTCTGTCGTTTTTCTTGTTTAGATTCAGTGCACCTTAAACCTTGAGTATTTTTCCAGTCCTGCATTCATTCATTCATTCTTGTTCAGAATTGTTTTTACAAGCTCACATGAAGAATTGCATGCATTCTGTGTGCATGCTTCTCCTAACATGTGCCATTTTGAGTGCATGTTTGCCTATTGTAAATATTTTTTACAAGTGGTGTTCCTGATATAATACTGACTTCTGACTTGAAGATTATTTTCCTCCAAAGTAAGCATTTTGGTACACATTTTATTTTCACGGCAGAACTCCATTTGGCAAAGTGTCACATTTGAGGAATAACTGAGTTTTGCTTCACATAGTGGTTTGAATATGTAAAACGCAAATTTACACTAAAATGTGAACAGAAGAGGTTTATTCCCCATCCCTGCCTTGCATTAACTCTCTCTACCTACTAGTGTGGTTGCTAGATCTCAGGTCTGACCTGAATTTGTTGTCTTTTAAAGAGGCAGTACTGCGTAGGAGTATCGCACTGGGACTCGGGAGATCTGGCGTCTAGTCCCCACTCGGTCTCACTGGGTGACTTTGGGGCACTCAGAGAAGAGAGAGGTGTTGGTGTCCCTGCTAGCCAGGTGACTTACTGACCCGCTAAACCAAGTGCCAATGAGGTTCAGTCAGGCAGAGATTCGTTCAGTTTTCTTTATTCAGCTGAGCAAAGCCACCGGGTGTCCGCTCCCTACACGCAGGCAGGAAGCGACACACACATTCCTCTGACTCATCCTTCTTATACCTTTTCCTCTCTTTTTCCACTCAATCTCGCCCCCATTGTTCCCTCACCCAATCCCCTCTCGGGGTCCGCCTGACGCTTTACCCAATCCCCTTGCGGGCTCTGCATGTCCACTGCGTGCCTGGCCTCGCGCAGGTGCTTATCTACGTCCAACCCCCTCACAGGGGGAGCGTGATCACTGGGTGCCAGACCTTGCGTGGGGGGTCTTCTCTCACTCACTGCCTCTTCGTCTCACCTTATCGACATTCTTTTGCCTTCCCTTTTTCCTCTCCAAAGCAAGCAGTTTCACAAAAAGCAAATGGCGTTTGGTAGGCTAACCAAGCTCCTTCAGAGGAGCTTTGTAAGCTGAGGAAGAAGAAGAAAGCCAGGATATAAATGCAATGTGGTAATAATGAGGATCCTAATAATGGCTTCTCCTCTGGGTCTCCAGTGGAAAAAGGTAGAATCCCGTCAGTCCAGAATAAGGGTGCAGAAAGCTCTCTGCTTGGGAGGAGAGCTTTCCGGATGTGCTTTGCCCAACTGTGTCTTTCAGGCTGCACTCCTGACATGCCCAGTGCAGGAGGGGTTCTCCTAGTGGCCCTCTAGGTGCCATGATCTGGTGCTAGGGGGCTTCAGGAAGTCCTGCCTGTCTCCCGCCAGGCTCCACACACACGCTCCCATCAGCCAGGCATGACTCCGTACGTCTCAGGCTTTGCATGCATCATCTACACATGGAGACCTTCTAAATAGCATCAGGTGACCTCTTACGCAGCCTTTTTCCTCAAGATGGATCGGATTATAACTCCCATCAATTTCCAGCCAGTCCTATGTGTGTATTTCTCTCTCTGTGTGTAATATATTCCAGTTAAAGCTGTTATGCAGTTAGGGAAGTCTTACTTGATAAACAGTATGCATTTTCATTAATTAATACCTTTGCATACGGGTAAAAAATTGCTTCTTGTTATGAAGCAAGAAGCCTACTTTCTTTTTTAGATTTTGCCTCTTGGAACAGATGCAGGGGGAAGCCCTTTTTAAGCTATACATTATATAGCATACGTTATATGCTTTTTGGCTCCAGGTCAAGACCTTTTATTTTCCTGTAATTTCAATGTTTAAATATTTTAACTATGTTTTTTGCTCAGTTGTGGATTATTATGGATTATTTGGGTTTATATGTATTTATTGGGTGTTCGATTTGTAAGCCGTCCAGAGACATGCAACGTAATTGGACGGGATGAAAATACCCAAATAAATAAATAAAGTTAGTGTGCCTCATCTCTTAAATATTTGCATAAAAATTCATGAAGTGAAAAAAAAAGCAGAACAAAAACATAATACCTGCTGCCACTTTTCATGGACTGAAAGTTTTAACCTGATCCATCCAAAAATCAGACCTTTGAATGTTGCAGTCCTCCTTTCAGCATCAGAGCCCGGTTTCGCAGCTGTGTTGCAAGGACCGGCCACTGTACGCAAGAGCGCTGGAACCGCCTGCCTCCCTCCGCTCTTTGTCCCACGGCGGTTCTGCCACACTCCCCCACCCCACAAATCCCCTCGGCAGCTTGCACAGTCATTCCATTCAAGAGCAGATGCTGCGCTGCTCTCCCAGTCCGTCCTCCTCTGCCTTGCAGGATGCAGGCAAAGCAGCTGCTTCAATATTTTGTTACACAAAGTGCACCCCCAACTCAATCAATTCCTTTCATCCAGAGAGGAATCTAAACTTGCATGATGGAATAGATTAATCTTTCTGCCACTTGTCGAGGCTCCCTGCTGCTGCTTTGCCATTCTCAGCATAATCTGCCTCTTTCTTCCACAACCAAGAGAAAGCAGAGAGAGAATCACAAATACGTACTTTAAAATGCTCACATAGATTTTGTTATCGCCCTGTTTTTTGAAAACCTGATTTTAGCTGAATGATAAGCTAGCGTGCTTGCTTCCTAGCAACCTCTGGGATCGAATGCACTATATAGTAGATAAAATAAGAACATTTTCAGTGAAGCACTTCATCTACATTAATACTTACAATAGCCCTGCAAGGTAGGTCAGGACTTTTATCTGCATTATGTTAAACCCCATTACAGGGCTTCTGCTAAGAGTTGTGGATTGTTTAAGGCCACTGGCAAAGAATGAAGTCTGAACCAGCAACATCTTGGGTCACAGATCCTTTCCTTCATTGCTGTTTTATACCAGTTCTCAATGGTGATGGAGCCAAGCTAAGTTATTCAGAAGTACAGTGCTACCGAACGCCTCAGTTCACGACCAAATCAGGTCGAGAACAAAAATTTCATGAAAATTTTGACTCAGGTCACAAACTCTGCATTGGATGGTGACCACGATCGTGACCATCTCCCCATCCCCCTCAGTGGGGAGATGGCCACGATTGTGCTGGGGGCGGAGGGGGGGAGATGGCTGAGAGCGTGCCCGTGACTGCGCCTGTCTTTCCTGCACAAGCGCAACCACGATCTCGGCCATCTTCCACCCCCCAGCACAATTGCGCCTGCCCCCCCCCCCGAGCGCTCCAGCGTTCGGCCTGCCTCTCCCCCCCAGTGCACCAGGATGACGGGCGGGTGCAGGGATGATGGGCACGATCACGGTCGTGCTGGAGGGGGTGGGGAGATGGCTGCGCTCATGCTCAGTGTGTGTGTGTGGGGGGATGGCCGCGATCTTTGTTGTTGTCACTTTGCTTCACATTTTTCTGATTAAAAAAAAATGGTTACAGAACGGATTAACCTTATTTACATTGAACCTTATGGGGAAATTTGACTTGGCTCACGACCAATTTGGGTCACAACCAGAGTCCTGGAACAGATTAAGTTCATGAACCAATGTACCACTGTACCTCTTCACAGTAATTTCAATGGAATGGAAGTGAGGCTAACTCAGTCTGGATCCAGGCCATATTATTATGCCAGGAAGCACTTCCTGACAGTCAGGACCCCGAGGGTGTGGAATGGGCTTCCATGAGAGGTCATTGAGGCCCCATCGGTGAGGGTGTTCAAAGATAGGCTGGACAAGCACATGGTGGGCGTGTCGTAAGCGGAGCTGGCTGGTGCCGGAGGTCAGACTAGATGGCCCGGGAGGCCCCTTCTGACTTGCTCTGTTTCTGTGTTTCTATGTTTCTGTTATCCTCCAATCCACCTATGGAGCCCAGTATGCAGGATATATTCCATAGGTCATCAGAGCAGGATTGTCCACTTCAAATTGCAAATGGAAGTCAAGGGCACCAGCCAACATGCTCTGCTGTGAAAGCTGAATATCCCTGCCAAATGGCATTTAATGATAAACTTTCTCTCCATTTCAAAATTACAAATTCTCCAACAATTAAAAAATCTTACAGCAAGAGCTGTGTTATACCCTTATTTGAGAGAGCCTGATATGATACTAAAACATAATCCATAATATATGATAAAATAAGCCACTAATAAAAATGAACTAATAAGAATGAACACTAAAAGGAAGACCAGACTCCATATACTTATTAGAGTAAGTCCTGACTAGAGATCTTTTGATGTTGTTAAATCTTTTTCTTGCCATGTTTCACAGTTCATGAGCTGCCTTCTCTTTTCCATCATCCTCTCACTGATGGGTGCACACACAAACCAGAATTTCATTCTATTTGTGCTAATTCACATTAGTACAAATGTGCACATGTGCTAATGTGAATTAGTCCAAATACAAACATGCATGCCTGCACCCGCGCACACACCAGAAAATGAAAAACTACCCCATATCTGCAGAATTTGCGTTAACTTGGAAAAAGTGGATCCACTGTGGAATCTGCAGGTCAGATTCCTAGAAATCCAGATTCATTTTAATTCATTATGGGTTTATCCAACACCTGTCATATTGACTGAGTATTGTGAGTCCAAATGTGGGTGCCTCTACATGCCCAGATCTGTATCTCCTATATCATTCCTGTCCATTGGCTTTGATGCATGGAAAATATAGTTTAAAATATCTGGGGGAACCAGAGTGAAAAGGGCTGATTCAGAACACACAAATCCTATTTATTGAGTGGATTCCAAGAAGATGGAATCTTTATAATCATAAGATTCCAACTTTATGACTATAAAAACCCATTTGCAACATGTTGTCCCTCTCACCTAAGATTTCTCCACACTCTAGCTTGAAAAAAAATGCTTCTAGGATGTACCAGGAGCAGGTTTAATGCTATCCAGCTCTTTTCAGACACAGCAGGAAAACTCCCCCAATGAACAATTGCTCTGACCAGGATTCCCTCAGTCCTAAGAGTCTTTGTATAGATCACCTTATAAATCCTTGTGGATCAGTATGAAAAAGGAAATATGTAATCCAAAGAGGCGTTGAGAGAGCTGTGATTGGCATAAAATTTGCATGTGCTACAATTAGCATATGCAAACACACACATGGACACTTAAAAACAGTTAGTATCCTTGAAACAGAAAAACACTACAGCTCAATATAGTGGGAAAGTATGACCAGGTAGTACCTGTGTGCTTTGCTCAGCCTGCTGTCCAGGTGCTATTTATGGCCTGCTTCAAGGCCCAGCTCCTCCTCCCAATCTTTAAACCAGACTTGACCTGGACAGCCCCTCATACAAAGGACAACCCTCTTGCAGCCCTTCAAACAGAGGGCTGTCCTTTGTAAAAGAGGCCACTCTGTTGGCTGGCTGCCCCGTATTACCTGTTTTCACAGGACAGGGGGAATTACGGGTTCTCATGCCTGAGTAGGCCAGTGCTTGATATACACAGATCCTGGTTTGAACCTGACAGCACCTGACTGATTCCATCAGAGGAGACCGGGCAGGAGAGTTATTCCCACTTTGTTGTTCTCTTTTTTCTTTTCTTCATGTAATGATGGGGAGTTATCATTTTCTGTTGGAAGTGAAAGCAAAGAGCTGCACTTCGGGAGCACATTTTAGTAATTCTCCTCCCTTTAACCCTAAAGATATCTGTTCAGAAGTCCAATTTGGTTTACTTCCAGGAATAGGGGTACGGCATTGCTGTGCAAATCACACAAAGGTAAAAATTCAAGTTAGATTACTGCAGTGGGCTCACATGGGGCTGCCTTTGAAGACATTTCAGAAGATGCAGCTTCTGAACATGTGTGTGGTGTCGTGGTTAAGAGCATGGGACTGGGACTCAGGCGATCTTGGTTCTAGTCCCTGCTTGGCCATGGAGCCACCTGGGTGACTTTGGGCCAACTGGGTGACTTTGGGCCAACCTACCTCACAGGGTTGTTGTTGTGGGGATAAGATGGAGGAGGAGAATGATGTAAGCTGCCTTGAGCCCTTTGTAGGAAAAAGGCAGGATATAAATCAGGGGGGAAAAACATGACAAAGAAGCCCTTCTGGATCAGACCAAAGGCCTATCCAGTGCAACATTCAGGTAAATCTTCCTACACAGTCTACTCTTGTAACAGTGGGCAAATTGCCAGAAATTCACCTGTGACAAGAATAACTTCCTTGTCATCAGCTGACTCTCTCACCATCCATAAAGCAGAACTCCCCTCACTCAAGGCTGCTGATCTGGGTCACTTGCAGCCAAACTTTCTGCAGAGCAATTTCCGCAATGAATCAGACCGAACATTGTTTTCTGGTATGAAACTCTAGGAGGGTCCCTTGTGACTTATTTTGGTTTGTTGATGATACAGACTAGGTCCAAGGATAATGATTTCTACATCTTGCTGAAATGGATTCTGCATGTTTTACCTCATGGTGCAAAGTGTTTATGAAGAAGCTGGAAGGCCAGAGAAACCAGCCGCCTTCTCCAGTCTGGCGTCCTGCAGGTCTGGACTCGCAGTATTCTTGAGCCGTGGTCCCTAACAGGTGGAGGATGCAGGGATGGGGAAGACTGACATAGGGGGCTGGAAACAGTTTCATATTGAAGCAGTGCACTGGTCCATTTAGCTTAGCAATGCCCCTACTGACTTACAGCGTTGCTTCCCAGAGATGCCAAGGACTGAACCTGGAGCCTTTGGCACAGAAAGCATTTGCTGCTCTGCCACTGAGGACACTATAGTACAAGACTGACAGAAGGAACTATCGGGGGAGAACATAATAGTGGATGGGAAACATGTATATGTGTTTGCAACCTGAGACACTGAAACGGTTGGATGTTGTAATCATGTCTGCTCATTTTTTCTGGCGCAGCGGGACACATGTTGATGCTTTCATTTAATAACTATCCTTGCAAATCTTCAGTTTGACGTTACTCCTATTTCACAACTGGAGACTCTAATTGACCACTGCTTAACATCTTGGCTTTAATGCCAAGTCTTACATCATTCTTGCTTTTAGTGACTGACTGATAATGTCCTTGCACATATGTAATTGTTACAGGGTTTTTTGCAATATGCAATTTATGTCCATTGTCACTATATACTGTGAACACTGTAATTTAATTGGTTAATTAACCACTTAAAAATCCTGGCAGTTAAACTAATTTTAAAAATCTGTAATTGGTTGACCACTCTCAACACAGCGAAATGAGACTGAGCTCAAATAAAAATGCCACCTTGATTTAGTAGCGCTATGATTTCTTTCCAACTACTTTGGCATTCTGAAACAACAGGAAATGTTTGCTCTGTTTCCATGCAGAGGATAATATTTTGGAAGGGCTGCAAACTCTGTATAACCAGAGGGTGCTTTAAAGCCTTGTAATCTTTTTCCAGCTATTCTTCCTGAGCCAAATGCACACATAAAGCAAAGATAAATAAATATATAAACCAACTACCTGACAAAAATCTTATTATCCTCAATTTCTTCCTCACATATGGGTTTGTCCATTCCAGAGAACAGAAGAAATGGAAAATATGGTGAGTGTTTCTGAACATATGAGTTTGTGAGAGCATATACATTTGAGTAGGAAAACACAACAGAGTAATGCACAGGGATGAGTGAGAAATTTGATTTGTATTTCACTGTAAATTTTTGCACTTCCCAAAATTAAACACAAAGCAGAACATTGTTTCCCCTGTGGCAATTTTCCAAAGTTTGCAATTTGGTTTGTGAATAAATAACTGAATTGGTATGTACATAATTCTTTATTCAGTTCAGAAAATGTGTACATTTGAAAAGGTGCATGCAAAACATGTCCATGTCCGAAATTGCATACAAAAGGAATATTTTGAATAATGCACATGGAACTATTTACAAATGTTATGCAGATCAAAAAAGGGTCTAGACTGGATTGTACTGTAGCAAATAGGATGGTGTGAAGTAAGCATTGGAAAATTGAGAACCTGAGAAAAACTGAACTTGACAGATTTGGCATCCCTTGACATGGCATTTTTATAGCAAATGTAGGATTGTAAAGAGTATATGTGTTGACTTCCCAGCTACTCTGTATGAAGTGCAGTGCACACCCATCTATTTAAAATGTGCTATGAGTATTATAGTGCTACTAGATATGTGAAGGAGCATGTAATGTTTTGCCCCAGTAACCTTCACTTGGTAGAAACTTAGCAGATTTAGTAGGCACAACTTGGGGGCAGACTAACTGAGAAACCCTAGTGCAAAAACAATCCGTTGTTACAGCATTCTTTGCCAAAAAGGCTGCATTCTCAAGTTCAGAAAGTGGGTTTCAGTCAAGGCCGAAGATTGTCATTGGCAGCATTTGCACAACATGTAAAACACAGCCACATAATTTCCATGGTGCAGAGTTTTGCCCAAACTTACCAGTCAGATGATCACATGGTTACCCAAGCAGTGCAATTCCCATGCTTCCTTCTCTGTCTCACAGCCTTGGCACACACCCTGGCAGACTTTGCGAGTGAAATCCCCATCCTTCCTCTATTCCCGCCTATGGATGCAGCAGCTTCCTCCTGACTGGTCTGCTCGGGTCCTGAGGCGGGGTCCCCCTTCCCCCTCTCAAGTGCACCTCAGCGTCTCTAGCACTTGGGAGTTGCTCTACCCTCCACAGAGATTAATGAAAATTAATGGTTTCACAGCAATTCTCCCCTTCTTCCATGTCTTTTTGCACAGTCTCCCTGTTTCCAAAAGCAAACAGAGAGATGGACATATTGTTTGGTCAATGGGATTAAAGCATGCAATGACACAGGGAGCTGAGGGCAGTAGAGATTGAAAGCCAGAAGTGGCTACTCCTGTGGCCACTCTTGCCAGAAGACTCTGTGATCTATCTATGGTATTTCCATACCAATAATGATAAAATGTCAAACCTGAGTCTGGACAACTAGAGGAGCCGTGATGAGGTGTGGGACCCTTAGAACGCAATGGGAATGTCTCCTCCCACATACACGTACCCAGACCTTAAGGTCATCTACAGAGGTCCTTCTCCAGACACCACCTGTAAAAGAAGTAAGGAAGTTAGCCATGAGGTGAAGGGCCTTCTCCATTGTGGCACCCTGACTGTGGAACCAGCTCTTCAGGGAGGTGACCCTGGCATCAACTGTTCATATATTTTGGCACCAGGTCAAAACCATTTTTCCCTGCTATTTTAATTGCTGAATATTATTATTCAATTTTACATCAGTTTTTATTCATATTGTCATTGACATCCTGTAGATTTGCTATTATTTTTGTGTTGTCTGTTGTTATTATTCGTTTATTTATTGTTTTTTATGATGTTGTCTTTCGATGGAAGTTCTAGATGTTCTATTAACATCAAAGTATGTATATTATGTTTTTATATGGTTTTATCCTTGCTGTACACTGTTCTGAAAGCGTTTTGCTAATTGAACAGTTTGTAAACAAATAATAAATAGAACAGACCGTTGATCCTCTCTGATTGCAGAATACTAATATTACAATGCATGAACCTGGAAACTGGGTTCAGACAGTACAACAGATGCACAGTAGTGAGATTTCACCATAAGCCTCTGATGTGCAAACCCATCCAATATTGTCCTTAGGCTTTTTTTTACACTTCTTTGAAGGCATCTTATACAGTCTGCTGTAAAAGTTGTAAGATAAACGAAGGAGTAACCAAATCCAATGGTTCCTGCAGCAAGAGTTGTTTGCAAGGATTTATCTAGCTCTTGGATCAACCTATAAATCACTGAATCAATACAATGGCTTGGTTATCTGCAACTATAAGCAACATGGCAGCAATATTTTCCAGCCCTGATAACATATTTTCACCAACATTTATCATGCTTCACTGACAATAACCTTGTGCCTTCCTCATCATCTCCTCCTGCAGCTGATCAGCAGGAAGCAACTGAGCAGTGTGGGAAATGGGGCAGTGGGACTCCTCACTCAGCTGAGCACCCCACTTTTCCCCACTGCTCCATTGTTTTCCAGTGAGTAGCTTTGCAGGAGACTGTGGGAAAGGGAAGACCCTGCCCAGCTTTGCCTTTCATGCCATCCATCCCCAGATCTAGCCCGCTGGAATGTGGCCCTTGGGGTGGGTGGGTTCCTGACCCTGTCCTAGAGGAATAGAGGGTGGGATCCAAAAAGTCACACACAGAGCTTCTGCATGCCTCCTCCTGGAGTTTTTGACCCCACTTCTGAGTGCAGGCCTGTTTGCTGCTGTGAAAGCTGCTTCCAAAAGTTGAGGAGCCATCTGGATCAAGATGAGGACCTGTGACTGAAGGGGGACATTGAGGAAGTCCCAGTGCAGAAACAGGGTCTCCTGTCCACTAATAACTCAGTGACAGGCAATCTGGTGCCCTTCAGATGTTTTAGACCACAACTCTCATTGGTACTAGCCACCATAGCCAATGAGTGGGGATTCTGGGAGGTGAAGTCCAAAAAATCAGGTGGCATCAGGTTTTGGATCCCTTCTGTAACACAACCCATTCCAAGTGCAGCCATGCAAGTCCTGGCATCTTGAATACATGGGAAACAGACATTCTGTAGTTAGCTCGTCTTTTTCTTGGAGCAGAGAGTGAGACTGTTCAGCACCTCCGTTTATAAATTAAATTACATCAAAATCAATATTATATTAAATTTATAGATCAAAATAAATTAAGCACGTTCTTTCATTGACAAAACTTCTGAAAGTGGAGTGCAAACATCAGCAAAACCAGTAAAGGAACAGAGAATGGCTGCTTCTAAAATGGTGTGTTGATGCTTTCTGGGAAAGAGAAAAGAAACCGTATGTATAACTTTAAGGAAAGATGGGGAGTCTTAATCCTTCCTAAGAGAGACAGCCGCCTCCCATTTTATTACTGCAATCTAAACTTCATTGTTCTTGGGAATATTCACACTCCTTACGCCAGGACTGCATAAGGACTCGTAGCCAAGCTTCCTGCTGACGGGGATTTTACTTGGCTGTGGCAGGCAGAGTGTGGTGCCAAGACACCACATTGCTGAGCCTCTGGTGAGCACAGATGGGAAATGGAACCAGTCTGTGGGTATCTGCTTAATTTAAAGATCTGTTCCATGATTTCCCCATTTTTGTATATTGTCATACACTTTTTCAAGACCGCTGGATAGAACATTGCCCTCAGAAAATCTACTAAAATGAATGCACAGTATACAAGTGCAGTTCACACCAAAATGTTTATCCCTGTGAAAATCATCCATCACTGCTACATAGTAAAAGGTCCTTCTGGAGAATATAGAATCTACATCACATGATGGGCCTTCTGAATTTAAAAGACTGTAATGTTGCTAGAAGTGAGGTGCCAGCGGTGGAAAATAACATGGCAGCCATGGAACAGAAGGAAGGAAGGAAAGTTATGCTTGGTATAGCAGACTGTTATATGTCTCTTTTGGAGGACATAATGATGCTGACATGTATCAAGCATGTTCCCCTACTCGGTGTTTCTCACAGAATACTCTTGCGCATTTTCCCAGAAGCATGCTCTCAGAGATTATTTTTTGTGGACAAGGACAGCAGCCCATCATGAGAGGCCAAGACTCACTGGAGAAGATCATCACGCTGGGGAAAGTTGAAGGTGGAAGAAGAAAGGGAAGATCAGCTATGAGATGCACTGAATCCATCAAGGAAGCCACAGCCTTGAGTTTACATGAGCTGAAGGGGGCTGTTGTGGACAGGACATTCTGGGGACAACTCAACAGTACATGGCAATGGACGGTGAGTAGTAGAGGTCCCTTCTGACTCTAAGCTTCCGTATTTTGAATGGCAGAGGCTCTTCATGGCAGTTCCCATACTTGTGCCCTCCCTGTCCCCAGAAGAGTCCAACATTGCAGCTCAACACTTCTCTTCCAGGAGTGCTCATCTGCTGGGAGCAGGTACCTTGCAAAGCTACTAGGCCTTAATTGCCCATTTGTGACCAAGCCACACAATAATGCTTTGCACTACTAAAAGGGAACTGGGAGGGGGTGCCACTCCAATGATGCCGGAGCCCCTGCTAACAAAAAGCGCTGGCCCTGCAGACTTTAGCTCCATTACATCACTGTCCACAAATCAAGCACATGCAGAACTCATATTTTAATAGCCTTTCCATAGTGATGAATGCACTAATTTTTCTGAGCAAATTTCTGGGAAGGCAGGTGTATCTTTTCCCAGCTTTCACCTCAGGTCAGTTTTAGCAAAGATATCTTTCCTTGTTAGAGATTTACTGAGGTAATAGGAGACCGCATCAGGGAGTTATCGCAGACCCTAGGCCAAATGGCCCTGATCTCCTTCACCAAGAAAAAGCATAAAACATATGCAGGGCTGAGTATGGTCAGTCTCAACTTTCTAAAGGCAACCTAAATGGAGCTAGCAGATTTCCAGCAGTCTGAAGACCACAGTTTATTCCTTAAGGACCTCGGCACCATTTATGCCACAGGACCTCAACACCATTCTAACCATACACATTTTAACCCTTAGTAAGAAGCGTACTCTGCACTGTCTCATCAAGAATTAACCACCAATGGTTGCTAAAATGTGTAGATGCCATGCACCTGCTTTCCCTGGTCATCAAATTTCCCCAGTCTTAGTTTCCTAACAGGCAGTTACTGCCTGTTTTGTCTCACTTTAGCTGAATGTCTCCACCTTAGGCCTTCAAAAGCCATGGCTTGTAAAGGCTGCTGGATGGTAGCCACAAAAAGTGTCTGAAGATCCCAGAATGTATGGAAACCAGCTGTTCCTGTTCATTACATCTTTCAGAAACCACCTATGTGGTTTTTGTAGCAACACCTGTGACCTGGAAAGATCATCCATACATATCAAGACCTCCTCAAGGCATAATTGGAAGGTGTTTCCTCCTAGCTGTAGAAGGGCCACAAACTGTGAGCAGCTCCTAAGCTAGTTACATTAGAGAAAGAGGAGTATAAATTCAAGGATCTAAATAGGAACTCAGGTTCTGTGACAGCAGAATACCTTAAACTGCTTGTGACAAATCTCATCAAGTCTCCACTTATGAGGAATAACAACCCCCTCTCTTTTCCAATGTTCTTTGAGGACTTTCAAAAACAGATTTTGCCCATCTGTGAGCAGTGATTTGGCATGATTATTCAAGTACTGCTTCATAGAGACATGACTTAAAATTGGACTTTAAACTAGTGTTATCCTTGATGAAATGCCTTGATATTGACAATGTGATTATAATCAATATACTCTTACTCCAGGCAATCGAAGCATGAATTTCCTATCCTTAAATGAAATGTCTGTATGGTTTATTGAGGTAGATGCAGTCGCACGGCCAATATTATATTATATTAATATTTACACAGCAGTGAGCTATGGTCAGTTTTATGTTCATTGATAAACAATTCCCTACCAAAGCACTTCTGATCAGGTGACCGCTTGTGGACCTTATGCAGTGTTGTGAGCCAGAAAAAGAAAAACTTACTTGGTTCTTGGGAGGGTGGTTCAAATCTTAGCATGCTGAATAACTTACATTATGATGCTCCATGGAATTAACGTGGTCTTGAAGGCAGCATGGCCAGTCAGCCTGATTCAGACGGTTCTGTCCTTTCTGCTGCTGGTGGTCTCCACGTTGGCACTGCTGCAAAGGTGGCAACCTTAACAAGCCATTTTGTCCGCCAGGAAGGAATTTGGACTATTGCAATGCACTCTGCGTGGGGCTCCCCTTGAAGACAGTCTGGATACTTCAATTGGTCCAGAACAGAGCTGACAGGTTATTAACGGGGACTGGCAAATACTCCCATATCATGCCGGTCCTATATTGTCTACACTGGCTGTCAACTGAAGTCTGGGCCCAATTTAAGGTGCTGGTAATGACCTATAAGGTCCTAAATGGCTTGGGTCCTGGATAACTGAAGGAGTGCCTTCTTCCCTATGTGCCTGCCCACCCTTTGAGACCTGAGGCAGAGGTCCTTCTCCAGGATCCCTCTTTGAAGGAAATTAGGAGGGTAGCTACTCAGAAAAAGGCCTTTTCAGCAGTGGTGCCCCAACTGTGGAATATGCTCACCAGGGAGGTTCACCTGGGGTCATCGCTCTATTCTTTTTGGTGTTGGATGAAGACTTTTTTATTTTCCCAATATTTTAACAGTTAATTAAGTGTGATGTAGTGGTTAAGAGCATGGGACTGGGACTCAGATGACCTGGATTCTAGCCCCCACTCAGCCATGGAGCCAACTGGGTGACTCTGGGCCAGTCACAAACTGTGTTGTGGGGATAAGATGGAGGAGAAGAATGATGTAAGCTGCCTTGAGCCCTTTGTAGGAAAAAGGCAGGATATAAATCGAAAAATAAATAAATGAATTGGCTTTATCTTGGATTTTATCATTATTTATGGATGCAGTGTGTTGTTTGTTGTATATGGTCGCGCTTTTTTTGTTTCATTTTGTTTTGTTTTCAGCTGTCCAGAGATATTAATATTGGATGGCATATAAAAATAAATAAACAAACAAACAATAACAAGCCATTCCTTCCATTCCTT
This sequence comes from Varanus komodoensis, assembly GCF_004798865.1. Classification (NCBI taxonomy): domain Eukaryota; kingdom Metazoa; phylum Chordata; class Lepidosauria; order Squamata; family Varanidae; genus Varanus; species Varanus komodoensis. Next base: position 26,407,487 of record NW_025336480.1, on the reverse strand, counting down.
CCCACGCCAAAGACCTGTTTCCTCATTGCTGTTTGCTGACCAGTTCAGCAGTGGGGTGAAGTGGGTGGGGCGCCCCAGGGCCATGTGGCTACAGACACAGCAGCCAAGGGCTGCTCACGGCCTCTGGGCCACCCATGGTATTCTGCTGGGTCTCCTGGTGGTGGAGAAGTCCCTGGCTATTATTAGTCGAGCAATTCTGAGGTCACGGGCCAGGAAAGGAGAGGGCGATGCACGTAGGCGAGGCATAGGCAGGGCTGTTTTGAGGCAGCAGGTGGTTACAGTGCCAAAGGAGGAATGTGTGGTCCTTCGGGATTAGGGGAAGATGAGGAGCAGGCTGAGAAGAACGATCTCAGTTAGCTGCCTGTAACTGGATTCTCAGATGTTCTGAAAGGACATTCTTTGAGGGGCTGTTTCATCTTTAACATGGCGGATGTGTCTCATGCGTGTCCATCTAGGACATCTCATAAGAACCCAAGAAAAGAAAGGCTGGGCCAGGCCAGTGGTCCATCTAGTGCAGCACTCTGTCCACAAGGTAGCAAATCAGCTCTCCGTTGGATCCCTCAAGCAGGAGGGGTGCAACAACCCTGCCTCCCCAGGCTCCTCAGCAATTCATGAATGCAGGCAAGCCACTTCTGATAACAGAGGTTCCACATAGCCAGTGAGGCCAGGAACCACTGATAGCCTCCCCACTCCATGAACTTGTCCTGTCCCCTTCTAAAACCATCCAAATGAAGGGCCACCACTGCTTCCTGTGGTAGCAAATTCCATGGAATAACGATGCATTGTGTGAAGTAGTAGCTCCCTTTATTTGTCCTAAATCACCCAGCAGTCAGCTTCATGGTGTGACCATGGGTTCAAGTGTTGTGGGAGAGGGAGTCTTTCTCCTCTCCATGCATTATTTTAACTTTTGCGTCTCACCTAACTCACCTTTTTCTAAGCTGAACAGTCCCAACTGTTGTAGTTGCTCCTTACAGGGAGCAGCTCCAGCCCCTCGATCATTTCCATTTGCCTTCTCTGTGCTTTTTCTAACTCAATAGTCTCCTTGTTCAGGTAAGGTGACCAGAACTGAAGACAGTATTCTAAGGGTGGTCACACCAAAAAATTGTGTAAGGGGAGTACGATCTTGGCAGTTCTATTTTTCTGTTCTCTTTTTCTTCAGCCAGTGTGGTGCCGTGGTTAAGAGCATGGGACTGGGACTCAGGCGATCTGGGTTCGAGTCCCCAATCAGCCTTGGAGCTCACTGGGTGACTTTGGGCCAGTCACAGTCGCTCAGACCAACCTACCTCGCAGGGTTGTGCTTGTGAGAATAAGACCGAGAGGAGGCAGAGAATGATGTAAGCTGACTGGAGTTCGTTGGAAGGAAAAATGGTAGGATATAAATATAAAGGATACATATGATGCATAAATAAGTAAAATTTTCAATTCCGTTCCTAATTATGCCTAACATGGAGTTTCCCTTTTTCACAGCATCTGTGAACCTTTTCGTGGACCTTTTCAAGGAGCTGTCCAATACAATCTCAGGATCCCTCAGCTCTAAGATCCCATCAGCCTATACTCAAAGCTGGGATTTTTTGCTGCAGTGTGAATTATGAATTACTTGCAGTGTATTATTTCATACTTAGCATCATAGAATAGTAAAGCTGGAAAGGGCCTTTGGGACATTGGGTCGAATGCCCACTCAGTGCAGGACTCCAAGTTAAACCATCCCCCTCAGTTGGCTGTCCAGTTGCATTCTGAATGCCTCTAGTGTAGGAGAGCCCACCGCCTCCCTAGGTAGTTGGTTCCATTCTCATACTAATTAACAGTCAAGAATTCTTTCCTGAAACCGAGCCAGAATCTAACATTCTGTAACTTGAGCCCATTATCCCATGCCCTGTGCTCTGGACTTGAATCACTTTGGTGTACCCATAATGTTCATTTACAAATATGGGATCCATGACCAAAGGCCTCTCTCAAGCGCATGCTCTCCTTCACATGTCCCACCGCATTTACAAATATGCAGCTGCTCCTATGTTAAAAGCATGAGGCATGTGGTAGACACACAGGATATATGCATGATGTGTAGAGAGCGCTGCCTTCTAGTAGGAGATGGAAAGCCACCTAAGTCCAGTTGTTCCAGCTCGGATCATCAGGCACACTTTGATTCATTAGAGATGTTCCTCATGCAGGTAACAAGCACCAGGTAACACAGCCAGTGTCTTGTATATTAGTGGGTCTCCCCATCCCTTGCAGCTATTATTCTGAGCCTTGCAGGAGCTATCCGTGGTGCTCTGTTGTGGTGAACCTATTCTGAGGATGGATAAAGCCCATAAAGCTGAAAAGAAAAGCTGAAATGGATAAGCAACCCCACTGGCATAAGACTCATCAGCCTCCAAGTGAGGTTAAATGGCACATTCATAATGCAGACTGCAAAACCTGAATATTTCAACAGTGTTCCTGCTCCCCACTATGAGTGTGCGCGTGTGCACGCGCGTGTGCATGTACATGTGTGCACATGCACACGTACAGAGGATACATTTCAGCTCAAGATTTAACATGTTATACCTTCATGCATTCTCCTCCAAAATTAGATTTAGTTCTATTTAACTGCAGTTACCTGCCCCAAAATGAGATAGACAGAAATTGGGCATAAAAATAGATAGATAGATAGATAGATAGATAGATAGATAGATAGATAAGCTGACAGGATGTAATGACAGAGGGAATCACACCCTAGGGACGAAACTAGGTGAGACTGTAATGGGTAAGAGAGCTCTGCAAACAGAAGGACAGCCTGTTTCACTCCCCAGAGAAGTGACCCAGCTGTCTTTGTTCATGGTCCTAATAGGCAATTGGCGGAAATGTTGCTGTAAGCTTTGAACTGTGAATCCCCGGAAGGATAATTCTGCCTGACCATCTTGTTGTCATGGTGACACAAAGTACCACTACTTATTTTAATGCTGCTATGTGTTACTTGTCAGGAAGTGCCTAATGTAATAGTTTGGAGGTGAAAAATGTTCGTGGTGGTGTCTTTCAGCCTTGAGTTTCAAGCCCATCAGCAAAGCCTGAGGGCCTGCCACTGGCTTCTCCAACACAATACCAGGGGACACTGCTCTGGCTGCCCATCAGCCTCTGTGCGCATTCTGATTTTTACTTTTGTTTTAAAGAATTTATAAAATTAAGACTTTTTTTTTAAAAAAGTGGTAGGTTGGGTTGCAGTGAAGTGAAGGATTGCCCTGTGATTCCATCTTTATTTGGATTCAAAAGAGGTTTTGCATGCTTTGGAGCTCAGAACCCACCTCTGCCTTGCAATTTAGATTCTTGGGCAGGCAACTTCTATTGGAAGCTCACCAGCTTGCCTTCTGGGAAATGGGTGCTCTGTGACCATCCATGCCCTCCGCAGCAGTTATTTTACGACTGGGCAAGCCGGCTCCCCCTGGCAGCCATTTTGTGAGAGCATCCCAACAGTCTGAAAATTCCAAGTGTGCCCAGTGGCCCAGATAGGTTAGGGCCCCTGGCCTGTCAAAGGCACTTAGGCCCAGTCTCTGTGTGCCTGGATTGCCTCCTTTGCTCTGAACCTTCCACACCCCAGATGTATCCCTGAGCACTGCGTAAATCAGGACTGTTGTGTGGTGCTTGGCTCCTCCGCCATTGCTGCAGTGGCAAAGAGGAGCGGATGACAGTTCTGGTTGTGTCGGGCATCTGAGAAGCCAGCGATGCAACGCCTACATGTGCTGGTAGCACATCTTTTAGAAACTGAACTTGCCCTGGCAAGTAAAGGAGCTACACTGCCAGCCAGTTGTTTCTGCGGAATCGCAGGGTTCCGACATGACCAGAGGAGCGCAGGCCGAACACATGCTGCAGTGGCCACTGAGGGAGCTCCGAAGGGCCTCCCCACTCCCCAGATTCCAGAGGGCAGGGTAGTTGCTACCTCAGAGCTGGAGTTTCTTCCCATCTTGTGAGGATCATCAAATCAGAAAGATCTTCAAGGCCTCCTTCAGCCTGATGCTTTGCCAGAAGAGAACAGGTGCCTGTCTCACTGCTTTCCAGCCAGGAGTCATTTGTAGTTTCGCAAGTGTTAGTTATTAATTAAGTAATCAATAAGAGATCCACTGTGGTGTGGTGGAAAGAGTGCTTGATTGGGACCCAAGCGACTGGGGTTCTAGTCTTCACTTGGCCATGAAGCTCACTGGACAGCCTTGGGCCAGTCACACACTCTCAGCCCAACCTACCTCACAAGGTTGTTGTGAGGATAAAATACAGTGGAGGAAGATTATGTATGCCACCTTGGGTACCTTGCGAGAGGGAGAAATGTGATAATAAATAAAGAATAATAATTTCTATACTACCCCATAGTGAAGCTATGTCCTACCTAGGCACTACATGTGTCCCACTTTACAGTAGAGAGTCCTTTACTTGAAGGGCTGCCCAGTCCAAGTCTGATTCAAAGATAAAGTCCCCTTTTCTGGTGATATGGGTTGATACAGCTGGCCACCCTATGAGGCACAGACAGATCTTGGCCTTTGCAGTATACTAAAGAGAGGCATCATTGTCTGATTGAGTCTGGCTTGGTTCAGAATGCTTCCAATGTTTTGTTGGAAATGGGTAAGCACCTGTAAGTACCTGTAAACACCTGCAAGCACCTGCCATGCCAGTCCCTTCCCTGTGGCTCATGGTGGACACCTGCCCACGAAGATCCATTCTTCAACACCTGCTGCTCCCAACAGTACCCCACACCTTTCCCTGGAGCAGAGGCCAGCTGAGTAGCACTCCGTTCTATTATCGTCACCTGCGCCTTTAATTATTGACTTAAAGTCCTTTCTCTCCCAAGTACCCATTTGTCCAAAGTGTCTTGCAGAAAGAATGGAGTCCAATCAACAAACTCCCCAACTTGGCTCCTGGGATTAGTTTATCAAATCCAACAGCACCGTTTTTCCAGAGAGCATTTGCTTGGACTGTGGTTTCTCGTACACCATATTCCCGGAATAACCTCTTGGTGTCTCTGTTCAGTCTAATCCGTGTGCTATCCCGAGCAACAAGATAGCCCCTGCTAGGCAAAGGCAAAGGCTACATATAAATTTGAATGGGAGAGTTACCTGGAGTTCCTCTCCCATCTGACCCTTAGCAATGCCCCAATTCTGCTTAAGATGGTAAGAATTGTACTAATCAAATACCTTATGGCTCTTATTCTGCCCATACTGCAGAGGAGAAAGACCTCCTCCTCCTCTATTTGTTTCTTATTTTCTCAGCTGCCAGAATAACATTTTACAACCTGCCCTCATGGGAAAACTCACTGTCCTGAGCTGGTGAAAATCAATTTTCTTTTTACATCCCATAAATGGGCAACTCTCCTGACCATGGTAAAACTCACATGTCCAGTTTCTAAACTTCCATCTAATTTTTCATCCTCTGCGTGGAATGATGAATACACATGTGTTTTAATGTTTATATGCTTTTCTGTATTTTTTGCTGTATCTTCCTATGTTCCGTGGTCATTGTTATGAGCAATAGTAGTAACAATAAAAGTTACATTTATCCATGTGCATCCTTCTCTTTACAGGAATGGTGCAAACAATACCCTTTTCTTGTGGGAAAGACTGCACACCCCAGCAATCCTCTGCAGGTCTACTCAGAAGTAAATCCCATGATGTTCAAGGAGGGAACCTTTGGGTAAATGCACATAGGACCAATGCCGCATTAGCCATTGTACTCTCTGACAATTGTTCTGTGCAGCATAATTCTTCCTGAAATTTGGGTACAAGACTAATGTGTTAAAAGGGTAAACATTTCTTTCCTGGGAGTTTGAGTTCCTTCCTATGTGCATCTGCTTCTCTCTCCAAGATAAAGGGCAACTGCCAATATTCATTTCCTAAGATATATATATAGATAGATAGATAGATTTATTTCCTAAGATTTCCTAAGATGTGCCCATCCCTCCCCACAGTTTAATCAACTGGAATCCTGACAATGGGTTGCATCCAAGCTGAGTCACTCTTCTCGTAGATTCATTGAAATCAATGGGATGTGTCAGTAATGGCTGGTTAAGTTCCATTGATTTCAGTGAATATATGCTAAATGCAATTCAACCTGAATCCAAGTCATTATCTTATCCCTTTGCATGTTTAAATGTCCATTTAAACATCTAGCATAATGAATAGTCGAATAGTTACAATACTAGTCCAGCTGGGAAGTTTCAAGTTGTGGTTAACTCCTTTCAGGAGGTGAACCTAAGGAAGTGTGTGTGTGTGTGCTGACTATATGGTTTATTGTTTGTAAACTGCTCAGAGAGCCTGAGGGGCAATGGGGCACCATATATAAATATAATAAATAAATAGGAAGTCTTGAGGAGCAATCCTATGGCCTCCCAGCAGCATCTGGGGTAGGCATGGGATTCTTCAACATCCCAGCACAAACATTTTCTGATTGTGGTGCTCAGACTTTGTTGAAGTCCCTGCTCCAACCCCTGCAGAGCTGGTGTGGAAGGAACCACAGCAGCTGCCTCTGCAAGAGCATAAATGCCCTTGGAGGCAGGGAAGGGGGTGTGTCGGGGCAGGAAAGGGAGAGGTTGGGCCGTTTACCTATGCCAGATCCTATAAGCCCTCCAACCTCCTTCCCTCTCCCTCCCAGGCACTTTAGATGACCAAAACCAGCCATTTAAATAAAAACACAGCAGTGAGAGGCATGCCAGTGGCAGAGACCTCATTCCATGCACCAGATGGAAGGAGGCCTGGCAGTGCTGCCTCGTTCCATGCGTGGGAATTGCAGAAGCCCCCAAGTTCCAGAGCAGAGGGGCGTAGGACTGTTCTCTCGGCTTCTGCGTCTTCCAGTCCTCTTCGATCCATGCTTCTGGAGTTGCTCTGGAAGTGCTTACCATGAAATCAAAAGAAATATATATACAGGTCAGCATTTGATGGGATGAGAATATAAGTCCCATTAATCAAGAAAGCCTCTAGTGGGAATGGGTAAATTAATGTACACAACAGAAAATGTAGCCAGTCAAATGAATCATATTTTCAATTTCAATAGAGCAAATTTTACTTCTGAATGTTTTTAATGGAAACACTGAATACAAGAGTTCCTGTTTTGCAAATGGGAAAAATAAAATATGAACTATTTATGTGCATATGCAAACAGAGAGAGAACTGGAGGAGCAGTAAAATACAAAAATAGAATAATGGGGTGCCTGCAATGAATCTATTGGTAAAATGCAAGCGCATGTATAGGCTCAGAACATCCTTGGTAGCCAGACTTAATATTAATTTCAAGATTTAACTGGGTGATACTGCTTCAGACTTCAGGGCAGGGTTTATATAACCAAACACCCCAATATCAAAACCATGTGTGGGCAGTCTGAGGCCTGAGGGAATATCCAGGAGAACTAATATAAATATGAGTTGGTTATTTAGTTGTGATTTAGTTATAGATATGATTTTGTTATTCCCTGTTATTGTTTATTTGTATTTGTTTTTAGCTGGCACACAACTGTTTTCTTTACCATTATGTTCATAGCACTGTGTGCTATACAGAATAATTCAATCTGATGGAAAACCAGAAACCAGGAACCAAAATAGTGGTCTATAGGTCACAATTAATGCCTGTTTTGTGTTCATGCAAAAAAGGAAAGCAAATCAAGAACAATCACTGGCTAGTGTAGCGGATAATATATTGGAACAGGGAGATGGGAAAGTGTCTATTAAAATATAGTGGTGCAATTCTATACACTTTTAGACAGAAAAAAGTCCCAGCATGGAACTTGTAAGCCCTTTTTTTGTCTAAACATGCATAGGATTGCACACCTGGCGAATAGACATCCCCTTAGAAGTTACTTTTTTCCAAATCTTATTTTGAAACTCTCCTTCCAGTTTTCCACACTTCCTCATAATGACTGATAGTTCTTCTGAATCAATGTCCTTTTTCTTTTAGTGAAAATGGTGTAACAGACATAAGAAGGAAGTCAAGATACTCAGTTCAACGGAGGCTTAATAGAAACTGATCCATGGAACTAAGGAGCTCAACCTCCCACCTGCGTCAAGTGCAAACTTCTCGTTGTCACTCAAATGTAATCATATTAATATTTTTCTCTCATTCTGTGCAACAATACACTTAATAGAAATGAAAGAGAAGAATGGTCATTAAAGTGAGAACAAAAACTAGAGCCATCAGAACAAAAATGGAGGTATCGTCAATTTGGGACGTTACTCATAGGGCTTCTAATAATCCAAATGTGCCTCTAGCAGCCTTGGGACTGGAATTACTAACTTTTCAAGGTGATAAGGCAGAAAATAAGAAACGAGATCGATTGGCTTTCCCCAGCCTGGAGTCCTCCAGATATTTCAGACTTCAGTTTCCATCAGCTTCTGGTACCATGGCCAATAGTCAGAAATGCAGGAAGTTGCAGTCTAAATCATCAGGTGGGCACCAGATAAGGAAGGCTGAGCTAGATAAAAAGAAACAAAAATGTGAGGAGGGTGAGAAAAGTTTGGGGGTACGAGGTCAGATTCTGCTGGACAAGGGGTGAGATCACCATGTCACAGCAGTTGTTCTGGGGCAATGTTGTAGCCAAAGAACTCCAGGACAGCATTCCATATCCCTATATACATATGCATATACATATGCACAGTATTCCTTTGCATACATGCCACTTGCTCTTGAGGCACCAGTTCTATTTAACCATTTCTTTTCCACGTGGACCTCCCACCTTTCTTCCAGCATGGAAAGCCAGGCAGCATGCTTGGGCTTCCAGAGAATCTCTCACCCAGGCCCTGACCAGGTCCAGCCTTCAGGAGGGGAAGGTGCCTGCGTCGTGTTCCAGCAGGATCATATCCAGTGCAATCTGCGCATGCTTACTCAGAAGCTCAGTGGGACCTTCTCCCAGGTAAAAGTCAATAGGATTGCAACCTCGGTAGTTCTGTCATCAATCTCAGATTGGGAAAACAGTCTCTCTCCTTTGCATGTCCTTCCAATCCGTGTTGACAAATGCGGCAAGAGGGTAGAATATCAAGGATCTCGATGATTAAAACAGTGACAATGCCCCTATCAAAAGATCAACAAGCGATGTCTAAGAGTCAGCACAGAACCAACACGGTAGTGATGCCACCCGTTCTTGAAAAGGCAGCAAAGGAAACACCAGAAGTCAGGAACCTGACATTGAAACATCCTGGAAAAGAACAGCATGCTTGCCCAATTAGTCACAATAGCTGAAAGAAGGATCTCTGATATCAAAATTAATGTGTTTATTTTACCTGCTCTTTCTACTGAGGTCTCCTCTCATTTTCTCGTGCACAGGGGTTGCTCAACTTGAAGGCTGCCAAATATTTCTGGCATGTATTTATAGCTACGGAATATGCCAATGGACAAAGGCAATTTAATTTTCATTGCCATTTCATTTTGTCCTCTTGAACTTTGAAAGATGAGAGAAATTCTTCTCTATTGTTCAGATTAGGGAGCACATCTGTCTTCACCCTGAACAAAAGAAACCTCAAAAGGAAATGTCCATTTCAAAAATTAGTAATATCCATTTTTGTTGGCCAGTTAATCAGCTTGTGATTAAAGCTGATTAATGTGATTTCTGGAGAAATTTAAAGTCACTTCAATATTGGATCTTTCCTGATAAAAGCCCATGCAATTAATCTTAAAAGTCATGCTTAGCATTTGGCTTGGTCTGCCTGCGTCTGTCTTGAACTCTTCTGCCCCTTAATCTGATGTTCATCACTATGATCATCTTGCTCCTAACTACTATTCTAAATGGACTCCTCTTTCTCTCCTGAATTCTCCTCCCCTATGCCCATTTCCCCCTTACACGCACATACACCAGTGCCTTGAGCTACATTTCCTGATGTCCAGGCAGTGACTTCAGATACTGTGTTAGGTTTGCATCTGTGGGGCCTGATTGTTGCATCATTCCCCCTGCATGCCGTGGAAATCTGGATCCTGCAGCAGCCCTCAGGTCACAGAGGGATGGATCCTCAGCTCCACTATTCCTGCTGCCTCCAGTGAGTAAAGCTGACTTTACTTGAGATGGAGGGACATCAGGATGAACCTAGGGAGAGCTTTGAAGAGCCAGACCCATTTCAGGACTGATCTTGGATGCTCTGCAATGCAAATCTCTGCTATCCTGGGTCTGGCACCCATTTCAAAATTTCTCACTTTTCTTTGTGAAAAAAGAGGATGCTTCCAGGCGGATTTTTTTTTAAGAGCAATCATCCTGCCTCATTTTTGCAATGTTGCTGAGGAGGGACAAGATGGTACCTCTGATTTGCACTTATCTCATGTTTACCCACCCTTTCTTGCAAGTTTTCTTCTTCTTACAGGAAAAAATATCCATGGAGGAGGAAAATGCAGAACAGCTTCATGATCCTTTTGATTGCTAGCACTAGGAACTTCCCATCTAGAACGCTGAACCCATTTCTTAGCAAATGTAAGATTAATCCCAGCTCCAGTAAGCACACACCGTAAGAACTGGGTTGCCTAGTGACTTTGCCTTTCTGATCTGACTTTCCCTGGTAGTGTGTACTAAATGACAGGCAAGATTAAAAGGAAAGAGAACAGGTCTGCATTTCCTTCCTGGATCTGATCTGGAGCAACATTTTCATTCCCCAGGTGAAATACAAATACTGACATACAAGTTTTAAGAGAGGGGCCAAATGGACAAGTCCCTACAGGGCAGCAAAAGTCAAATAGGTTAGGGCTGAGGACCAGTGTGGTGTAGTGGTTAGAGTGTCAGACTGGGACCTGGGAGATCCAGGTTCTAGTCCCCACATGGCCATGAAGGTCTCTGGTGACTTTGGGCCAGCCACTGACTCTCCTAACCTACCTCACAGGGTTGTTGTTCTGCAGGTAAAATGGAGTGGGGGGATTATGTAAGATGTCTTGGGCTCCTCACAAGCAGAAAAAAGAAAGCATATAAATGTGATGCAATGATAAATAGATAAATGCACTGAAAGCTCAGTTTAATTGGACAGCTTAAGGGATGTCACAGTGGTATAGCTAGGTACTTGCAGATTCCTGATGGTGTCAGGAGCAAAGAAAGCAATTTTTCTTCGGCAAATGCCCTTTAGTCTCCCAAGTACATCCACTAAGCACCAAAACCACCAAACGAGTCTCTGAGCATACACAAAGCATCTTGCTGAACCCAATCTAACAACTACTTCCAGGGACCCTCCTTTGGAGTAACCTTACCCCCCTCCCTTTGGAAGGGCCCTTTTGGGGGCAGGCAAACCTCCTAGGAGCATGTTGCTCCTCCAGTTGGCTAGCCCTTCTCTCCTGGCACTGGATCATGGGGCCAAGAGTCTCACCAGGCTTGACTGGCTCCTGGAGCTGCTGTCCCACACCCTTTCCCAGCAGTGGCCCACTCTGGCTGTTCTCAGGGTTCATCTGGACACCTGGAGAAAAGCCCCTCTGCTTCTCCCATCTTGATGTCCAGAGGCCTCATTCCCCAGGGCCCATCCTCCCCATCTGAAGGGTACAAATCTCCCCAAAGCACTTTCATTCCCAGAAATCTGGGCAATGGTCTGATAGGGGCTCACTCTTTGGCTGCTGCCCCTCATCAGCCTCGCGCCTGGCCCAGGCAACGGTGGTGGTGAGAGGCAAGAAGAGAAGGCCCAGCTCCCCTCCCTGCCTACCCAGAGCCCTGAGCAGGGGCCTCATTCAGCTTTCCAGAAGCTTCTGTGCAGCAAAGCAGGCGATCCAAGATAGAATCGCCTAAGCATGCTTGCAGTTGCTTAAGCTGTCATTACTGATCTAAGGCAGATTTGGAATGCAGAATTAATTTCCAGCATAGTACTCATTGTCTTTTGAAGTGTCATTTAATTAGGGTAATGAGGCACTGCAGGACGAGAAAAATGCCTCCACCAGATAGATGGCTTAAATTCATAATATACAATACATAAAACATCTGTCATCCTCCTGTTTACTCTCTCTGAGACCCTGAATATTATACAAACCATTGTTTGAAACCACAAATTATGATAAGCATAAAGGATAGTTCATAATTCGCAGCTTTCAGTACTTCTGCAAAATCAATCCAGTGCAGTGCCATGTGTATTTTCTTTAAAACATCTGTATATGAAAGGATTTTCAAAACAGTTGTGCCTGTTTTGCTTACTTAAATTAACATATGCTCATAGAATCATAGAACAGTTGGGTTGGGAGGGGCCAGGGGGCCATCAGGTCCAACCCCCTGCTCAGTGCAGGACTCCATGTCAAACCATCCCTCTCAGAGGGCTGTCCAGTTGCATCTTGAATGCCTCTAGTGTGGGAGAGCCCACCACCTCCCTAGGTAATTCCTCCCTTGAAGCAAATGAAGAGGGCTGTTACAAGGAGAAGGGCCCATTCAGTGGTGGCCCCCCAACTGTGGAATATGCTTCCCAGAGAGGTTCATCTGGTGCCAACTCTTTATTTTTTCCAGCCAAAACCTTTTTATTTAACCAATATTTTAATTGTTGATTTATATGTTTGTGTATTTGTGTGTGTGTGATTTAATCCTCTTTTTAATCAAGTACTGTAAATTGTTTTTATGTTTTTATTATTGTAAACAGTCTCTAGATTTTCTATGAAAATATTGATGATATAGAAACATTTTAAATGAATAAATAAATGGCTCCATTGAATGATACATCCTCCCCAAACATGACTATCTAAACAGAAAGATGTAAACTTTTATTTTGAGATTTCTTCCCCACCCTTGCCTAATTATTGGAAACCTCTGACAAAATCCTACTGTTTGGGTATGTTTGCAGTGTACCTTTTAAGGTGAGAATGAAATGGGGCAGAAAATTCTGGCTCTCTCTGAGGAGGAAGAAATATTATTGGATTTCAAGAATGAACTCAGAGCCTGCTGCCAGCTGTAGTATCACGCAAAGGCAGAAGAAGAGTGCAATCCTAGCTGGACTCTCGCTCTGCAATAGCTGGGAGCTCACACGGCATCACTGCTCACTCAACACCAAGCTTGGCCCTGGCTCAAATCTGCTGCTCCAGCTGGGCAGCCAAATGCTCTGCAAAGATTTGTGGGCTGAATTCAGCAGCGCTTACTCCTAAGTAAGCATGCACAGGATTGCAGGACTGCCGAGGATGCTATGCTGCAACAAGCCCTATGGTTTGGACACACAGTGGTATCTCAGCTCACAAATGCCTCAGTTCATGACCAAATCAGGTCGCGAAGAGAAATTTCAGGAAAAAATTTCCTCAGGTCACGAACTCTGCATCAGGTGATGACTGTGACTGTGTCTGTCCTCCCTGCCCAATTGCAACCGCAATCACACCCATCTCCCCCCGCCCCAGCGTGCCCGTAATCATACCCGTCTTCCCTGTGATTAAAATATATATATTTACAGAACCAATTACCCTTATTTACATTGACCCTTATGGGGAAATTTGACTTGGCTCACAACCAATTTGGGTCTTGACCAGAGTCGTGGAACGGATTGAGTTCATGAGCTAAGGTACCACTGTAATTGTAATGATTGCCCAGAGCTGCTGCGGCACAATTGGGCAGCATACAGATGTTTAAAATAAGTAAATAATCCCAGAACGTTGGCCATGCTGGCCAGAGCTGATTGGAGCTTTTGTCCAACACATCTGGAGGTGACCTACTGCTGTAGTAGGTGGAGTGCACCGCCAGCAGGCAATATCATGGGCATTTTGCATGAATATCTGCTTCCTTGGCACATCTCTCCAGGGGGAAGAGAAAGAGCAGAGCTCTGGTCAATAGGAAGAGCCCTGCTGGACCACTGAGTGTGGCATCTTGCTTCTGGAAAGTCACATCTGGGCCTCTGTTCCCCAACACGCCTCTGTTGCCTGGTCTCCACTGGAGACTTCCTCCTCACAGTGTTCATTTGCAGCTTAACAGCATGGGCGATTATAGTCTACCGAGAATTTCCACACTCTCCCTTGTCAGTCTTCCTTGTTCAGTTTGCAATTAATTAGTAAACGTTTCAAGGTGCCATGGAGCTCTTTGCTGATCGCAGGCACTCCATCCTCCCCATCTGGATTTGGACCGGAAAGACCAGGGAGAAGTGTGGGTGCATGGAGGCTATCATTAAGCAAGCTCAGTTTGGGGAATGGCTCAGTTCTGTTCCAAAAGCAACCAAGAGAGTAATTAGCTTGCCTTCTGCAAAATTTAAATTACAGCAATTATTTCTAATTATGCACATCTATTTGCATGAGTAAATTAGCATAAGCAAAGTTGGATTTTATTTTATTATTTTATTTTAGCTCTTTAGTACATAGCACCACCTGTGCGGCTCAGGGCTGACAAGATTTCACCAAGTGAGATTTGGGGAGAACTTCTTAAGACCTCACCCAACATGGCTTGACTTCACTCAACTGGACCAGGTAGCATGATTCACCCACCTTTATCTATATTTATATTTCTAAACATGTAGTATTATATTTATATTCCCCTTTTTTCAAGGAGCCTAAACTGACACTCCTCCCCTCTGTTTTATCCTCATAACAGCCCTGTGAGGTAAGTTAGGCTGAGCCTCCATGGCTGGCCCAAAGTCACTTGGTGAGCATCATGGCCCAGTGGGAAGTAGAACCTAGCTCACTCAAGTCTGTCCCAACAAGCCAAACACAACACCACACTAGCTTAGGGATTGGGGTTACTTCAGGCATTAGCTGATTCTCTGTTTTGGAGCCCAGATTGTCCAAGGGCAAGCAACTTTGCTTTTATTTTCATTTTGCCTTTCCCAGGCTATCGCCCTAGGTACATCTATATAAAATGACATAGCACATAACTAATACAACTGGGATGGGCAGAAAAGAAGGTCACATAAAAGATACATTTAAATATGTGTGCAAGTGGGAATATAGGGGTAGAGTGGAAACCCCAGAAGATTTCGGGGCAACTGTAGGATCTTGGACCTACCACACTTCGCCCATCTGGTGTCGGGCTTTGTTCAAAGGTGTAAACTGGAAGGACCCCAGAGAAGCCCAAAACGGCACGGAGAACTGAGGTTGAGACAGAGGTTGAGAAACTTCTGGTCTTTCTAACACTCACCAATAGCACACATTCATTCATTCATTCATTCATTCATTCATTCATTCAATAATATCTCTAAATTAAGAAAGTGATGGTTAGCAAAGCTCTTGCAGCAGAGTAAAATCAGGGTCACCCCCAACTGTCCATCTTTAGAGAATGGTTGCTAAGGAGGGGAACCATGAAGGAATAAGCAAAGCTCTTCCGAAGGTTAAATAAAATAATAAAAGACCTCAGATCATTTCTGCAAGGGGAGAGTATCTTAGCTTTGAAGTATTGGGGAGCTTTTATTTTTAAAAGGCTTCACAATGTTTTCTAAACCAGTTTTACATCTGCAAGGTCCACAGAGGGGCAACTGTCTTACAATGCAGGGCCTCCAAGATCCTATTCAGTAGGTCTCTGTGGTGATTTCCCCACAAATGTATACACTTCTATAATAAAAGTTTCCCTTCTGGAGGCTGAAAGTCTGCAATTTTCCCAATATCCTGAGAATCCAGCTTGCCAGTGATTGAAATACAAGGGAAGAAAAAAGGATGAAAGCCATGCTGAGCAAGAGGCAGGAAAATCATCCTTGAAAACATACTATCTCTGCAAGCATGCATATTATTTTAACAGAAACTCATGTACCGATCCCTTTCATGCTCCAGAGATAACGTTTATATTTAACATTCTGGCATATTAATTTGGTTCGTTTTAACAGTAAATAGCAATGGCCAATAGATGGCGCTATTGTTGTATGCAAGCGTTTCAGTGACAGATGCGTGATATGGAGTATTTCAAGAGGAAATCTGGCCTTAAAACCACATTTTTAATTCCAGTCTGAGTTTGCGGGGGAACCACAACTAAGTTAAGGAGTTCATTGGACCTTTCTGGAGAACTGGAGGAAAAGGACCGTAGAGCTATCACCTTGCAGAGTGGGAGCAGTGCTATTCTGTTGCAGCAAAACCAGCAGAGTTATGTTTATTACCGCATAGATTTTTGTGGACTAGGATCAGATGTGTGGAACGGGTGGGATGGTGGCTGAGTGAAGGAGAAGGCATTCTCGGGCAAGCCCTCCTTACTGTCAAGGTCACCCTCTTCTTTCCTCCCATGTGTAGCTCCACCTCCCTGGCAAAGGGGAGGCCTCCAGGAGACTTTGTGAAGATGCAATCGGCGTACGCACTTGGACCAGTACTGCATGCATATTTAGGATGACTGCCATGGGCCTCTCATACAAATATATGTGGAGAGGGGGGTTAAGAGTGCAAGACAAGTGCAGGAGTGCAAAGGACACACTAGTCCTTTTCCTATCAACAACCTTCCTTTCTCTCCCTCTCTTTCTTTCTTTCTGGTGAAATTGACCATCTCAGAGGAGTTTTTACGTCTCTGTTGACTTGTATGGCACTGTTGTGGTGTTGTTTAGTTGCAAAGTCATGCCCAACCCATTATAACCCCATGGACAACATTCCTCCAGGCTCTCCTGTCTTCCATCATCCCTCAAGAGTCCACCCAAGCCCACACCCACTGCCCCAGTGACTCCATCTAGCCACCTCATTCTCTGCCACCGCCTCCTTTTGCTGTCAATTGTTCCCAGCATCAGGGTCTTCTCCAGGGAGTCCTTCCTTCTCATTAGGTGGCCAAAGTATTTGAGTTTCGGCTTCAGTATCTGACCTTCTAAAGAGCAGTCAGGGTTGGTCTCCTCTAGGACAGACCGGTTTGATCACCTTGCTGTCCAAGGGACTCGCAGGAGTCTCCTCCAGCACCACAATTCAAAGGCCTCAATCCTTCGGCACTCAGCCTTCCTTATGGTCCAGCTTTCACAGCCATACATTACAACTGGGAAAACGATAGCCTTGACTATACTCACTTTTGTTGGCAGGGTGATGTTTCTGCTATGGTACTATTGTAGAGATGGGCAAGTTGTGGATATTATTAAACTGCAACTCACAGCTAGGGATATCAGGGAAATCTGTAGTAGATTCAAATGAATTTGAATTCTATGACTCCAACACACAGATTTCACAAGAGACCAGTGTTTGTGTTTTTTAACTATGCAAATTCCAAAGACTTGCAGACATGTTTTTTAAACTTTCTGGAACTATATATCTGGAAAAAATACCCTAATAAAATTTACATTTCTGTCCATAGCCTAAAGTGTGAAAATGCACATTTTAGGAGATTTGTGTATTTCTGGAAATAACATTTGCAGGAGTGTGGAGTTTCTAATGCAAACACAAGTTTGAACAACAGCAAAAAAAATCTCATTCCATCATCGAGTGGCTGATGACATGAAAGACAACTCACAACCTGTGAAACATAGAGGCAGCTGCTTTAACAAGATCTACAAATGGTTCTCCCAGAATTGCTCATTATCACTGGCTAGGATGGCTGGGGTTGATGTGGGCTGTAGTCCAATGACATCTGGGGGCCCACAAATTCCCCAGTGCTGCACCATAGGAAATGGCCAGACCAAGGATAATGTCCTGCACCTCTGCTCCCCATCCTTCAGTGCACTGTACACTTCCCAGGCTGCTGAATCATTGCGAGCATTGCAGAAGTGGGATGGGGAAAGCACTTTAGGTGCTGCACATGTGCCAGTACCCAGCTGAATGCTTTGCTAACCCTTGAATAAACCTAAAGCATGAGGACTTCTATCATCAATTATAATGGCATCTGTGTGGTATCCAGAGACTTCAGCTTCATGTCTGGATTTCCACACCACTTAATCGAACAAACCCTTTGCCACTGATGCACAGAAAAATTACATTTCTGGACATCTCCTTGCCACACAGATTCAATCAGCTTTTTAATGGGGATGGGAAGATGAACCTGCTAGGCCAGATCACGTGGGTCAATCTGAGTCTTGTCTTTTCAGCAGCGGCCAGGCAGGGCATGATGAAGACACCCTTCCTCCTCACCGCTCCCTCAGCAATTGATATTCCGAGGACGGCTGCTTCTGAAGCTGCAGCTCAAATTGAATGTAACCTAAACTTTATTTAGGTTGCCTGTAAGGGTCAAACCTTATTGAGACAGAATACTGTTTCGCTTTCATTGCTTGTAGCGTGGCACAGACTTTTAAAGTCATCTAAGCCCATGGCCATCATCACATTTCGTGTCCACCAATTCCATCCATTAATTGTACTTAGTGAAAAGCTGCTTTAAAAAAATCTGCCTATGTTCACACATAATATTCAGTCAAGGTTTATTTTAGCATGGCTTGTTTTAGGTGTGAATTGTCTTGAACGCAAGCAAACAAACTGTCAACTGTTTCCCCTAATTCTTTCTTTCTCACCTACCCAGTTTGCTGGTCTTCAGAGCAGTTTCTTTTTCAGGGCTGTGGTGGGCCTGCCCCCAAACCCCAAATTCAAGCCTGGGTCTCTGGCTAGGCCATGCTTGGCCTGGATGAACTCTAGTCACTTTGCCTGTTTCAGTTAAAATGTAGCACCTTCGTTACCGTTTTCTGGCTCCACCGGAGTGACTTCACCATAGGCAGGCACCCGCTTGGCTTGATAGATGGACAAAGGATGGACACCTTGCCACCAAGCTCGCTTCCTTGCCCAGACTCCTCATCAATCCTCTAATTCCCTCCTGCCCTCACACAGGAGGCAGTTGCTCAGCTGGGTAGCCAAATCAGGCCGCGCCCATGGTCTTGGTACCCTCTGTGCAAAGGGGCCTCCCAGACTAGGGGCCTTGGCAGGCCAGACAGGGACTCTCTTCACAGCCTTTCTGGCTCCCTGCACCGAAATGTGCATCGTTTCCTGTGTGCTCAGTCTCTATGCTGCTCCTGCTGTCAGTGGTTCATGTCTCCCCAACACACTTTGCTGCATGATTGCTGTAAACATGTAATCTGCATTCACTGGCTGGTGCCCTTGTGCTCTTGTTTGGAGTGTCTGGGGAAGCTCCTCTGACCCTACCCGGTCCAGCGGATGGGAACCTACCTTGCAGGAGTTGCACAGTGACTTGCTGCTATGTAAGCCATCCTGAGTGCTTGTCGGAAGGACGGGGTACAAATGTTCGTAATATAAATAAATAAATAAATAAATAAATAAATAAATGCCTTGGGGGCCTAGCTAGTGTCTCGTTGGATGCCATGATAAAGGCTCTTCTTTGAAGTTAACCTGGAAGCTGGCCTAATCATTTCCTTGGGGTGACAGAAGCATTTCACCCCTGGTCAAGGTGAACACGTGTGTGTGTGTGGGGGGGGGGGGGGTAGAATGCTGGCTGTCTCTCTTTTAGGACAGAAAGTCTGCAAACAAGGTAGGGAGAAGCCACGGTTCTAGGTTTGGCTGTCGTTTAAACAAGCCAGACTCCATAAGGCAATAACAAACTATGGCTTCTATTCTTGGTGTTTAGCTTATTAATGAACTATGGCTTGGTTGAGGAAGGGTTCAGACAAGCCAGAGTTTGACCACTCACACCATGGCTTAACGTTATATGTGAACCATCACCAGCCTTCATCACTCCTAACCTGATTGCCACACAACGTCCTCACATGATTCTGACTTCCAGTAGTAGGAGAGGAGAACAAGGACCTTCCTCTAGACTCTCTGAAGTGGCTGGTAATACATTCTAGGAGAATCCCCTGTCTGAATTCAGAGTCATTTAAAGCAGAATAAAATCCTCCCAAGAGCCTTGTGTTTAAAAAACATATCTTGGGTCCTGTTTAATAAAACAATTCCTAGAGTTGCTGCAAAAGCAACAGAGGGTCTTGTTTTGTGGGCCCTTTAAGGCTAACATGTTTATTACAGTGTAAATTGTCATGGACCACAGTCCACTTCATTAGATGTAGGAAGTGTTACATTGAATTACTAATATATGTACACACACGGTTGGAAGGCAACGAGGGGCGAATTAAGTACAGGCAGTGATAACTAGCTTATTTACAGTGGAACAGCTGCTGGGTAGGAACACAGAACATCCTAGCCAAACACTGACAGCCAGGGTGGCGTAGCGGTTAAGAGCACAGGACTGGGACTTGAGCAATCTGGGTTTTAGTTCCTGCCTAGCCATTGGACCAGCTGGGTGACTTTGGGCCGTTCACAGACTATCAGCCCAACCTACCTCCCAGGGCTGCTGTTGTGGGAATAAGATTGAGAGGAGGAGGGGAATGATGGAAGCCACTTTGAGTGCATCAAAAAGGGAAAAAGCAGGATAGAACTCTAATAAATGAATAAAATAACATGCCATGTGATTAAGAACAGAAAAAGTCCCCAAACCTTTGCCCCAACTCAAGCAAACCGCTTGATGAACTGTAGCCAGCTGTTGCCCACTGGAATCTGCCTTGGAAGTGTGCTTGCTCAATCAAGGTCCCCATGATAATCGTGCCAGACAGTTCCCGAAAGAGCCTTGCCAGACACAGGGACAGGGGTGGCAGCAAGGCGGTTCTGTCATTCAATTTCTCTCGGTGGTTTTTAATGCTGCAGCATTTTCTTTGTAAAGTCAGCACATAGCTTGTTTTTGAGAGAGTTTTTGGTACGAGGAGAAATCCACACAGGTCACAGCTCCCTTGTTGGAGAAACTCTTGCACTCCCAGTCTGGCAGGTCATAAATACAGGACACAATGCAGCAGTGCCGGAGATCACGAGCCTTTCTGGCACTCTCTGCTGTGTGTGTGGTTTGAAACAGTGTTTGCTGCTACAGTGAGGAGAATGATTCATTCTCCCAGCAAGCCTGCGACTTGTCTTTGCATGTTTGCAATACCACCCGGTATTGTGAAATGCAGTGCGCTTTATAATGACTTAGTTGCATGCAGTGCGCCTCCCAGAGAGTTTCTCGGTAAACTTGTGGCGAGCGCAGCAGCCGAAGTAAAATTCCTCTCAGGACAATGGTGCTTTGCATTCGTCACCTCTTTCTGGTGGCCACAGACCTGACGTTTGCCTCTGTCCTTTTCTGTGCCCTTTATGGGCTTGGCTGTCTCTGTCTTGGAGGGCTCGTCAGCTATGTGGTCTTCCTCTCCTCTTTTGGGGTCATGAAGAGAATGAAGAGTGACATTGACCAGAAGGTGAGCACAATCAGGAGCCTGGTTTCAACGAGCACCGTTGGAGGAAAGCTTGTGGGAAAGCTAGATGAAGCAGGGGTTGGTGCACAGGGAGTGTGCCGGTCCCCAGAGACAGAGGGGGGCCCGATTCTGAAGCAGGAGTGCTCCTCAGACATCACAGAGGCACACTTCCCGCTGGCTGAGGAGAAATATCCGAAGACAATGCAGATTCTGGCTGAGAACCAGCTATTTCTGAAAGGTATTTCCTAGGGTCACTCAGGTGGCTCCTGGCCTTGCACCTACTTATTTCCACTGACTTTAACAGGGCTGCTTTGGTTCCAGGCAGCAGTGCTGGTGACCTCGGGACTCTCCAGTCCTCACAGCTGCCCTCCCATGAGATGGAGAGAGGCCTTCACTGCAGAAGAGGTGCAGTTTGCTCCCTCACCAGAGGGAGGGAGGACCTCTGCGAGCAAGGCATGCTGGGAGAAGTGGGGATGTTAAGGAGGCAGCAGCAACAGGAGAGAGAGGGGGAGAGAGAGGGTGGCTACATGTTTGCCTCTGGCAGTGGGGCTTCTTTTAGTAACCCCGCCATTCCTTACCTTTCCCTCTGTTATAAATATATTATTATGCCCCTCTAGCTGTCCGGTTATGGTGGGAAATAATTATATTGTTTAAGTTGTATCCTACCCCATAGGATATATTGCCTATGAAAATATGAATCCTATAGTATGGCCGGAAGGCACATGGCATAATGCTGCCATTTTGCTGAAGCTCAGCAGTTGGGAGGGAGACCGCCCAGGCATGCCCAGGTTGCCCCTTGAGTTCCATGACGGAAGAATGCTGGGATATAAATGTAACTAGTAAGAACAAAGCTTCCCCACTGGCTCCACCAATGGGAAGGGTTCCTGTGTGTCACCTTTGGCTTATGGTAGATTCTTTGATACCAAAGTGCCACCAACGAATCTAGTTCAGTCCCACCTTTAAAATTGGGAGGAATATGATTCAGGAGCTATCTCTAAACAGCTGGTTCCAATGTGCCACTGTTTCTGTAGCTAGAGACACCCCCCCACACACACACACACAAACACAGACACACACAAGCACACACAGAGACATGCATAGCACTCAGTCCTGTGGAAAGGATGCCAGGAAAGAGAAGGTAGCCAAGGATAGCATGCAGACCCACTCCAGAAGAACTATCCCCAACCAACGGGGGGGGGGGGCGGGGGGGGGGGGGGGGGAGAGGGGGAGAGAGAGAGAGAGAGAGAGAGAGAGAGAGAGAGAGAGAGAGAGAGAGAGAAGCACTAAGGGCAATCTGCTAACCAACTGCACTGTGCGGATGCTTCCAGGAGCAAAAGGAAGGCAACCAAAGACCGAGCAAGGCACCCAGTTCTGTTCCCGTTGAACTCTCCCTCCTTCCTCCTGCTGGATCACATAGCATTAGCTGCCCTGTGGAAAAGATCCTGACAGCTCAGTGTGCTTTGAATTTTTTGGAGGTGGGGGTGTTCATGTGTGATGTTACTCATCCATTGTGCTGGAGGTGACCTTGGGAGCATTTGTGTGTCCTGAAAACTGTAGAGTAGCCACTTCATGAATCATCAAACCAAACAATAAGTGAGGGGAGAGAGGACATTGATTTGCATACAATATTCATATCCTTTTTGATAGGTCTAAATGCCAGTTTAGAAATACATAATTTCAGCAGAAAAGCAGTGCATCTCACCATGATGGGGAAGGTGGTGGTCAGGAATTGTGTGCTAGTCTGCTGTCCAGGTCCAATTCATGGGCAACTTCAAAGCCCAGCTTTTCCATCTCTTTAGAGCAGGCTTAGAAGCAAAGCTCATTGATTGGAGGACCCCTTCAAAATAGAGGACATACCTCTGGCATCCTCCCAATAGAGGACTGTCTGTTAAGGAGGACACATGGCCACTCTGGAAAGGTGGGATATAAGTCATTGCAATAAACAGACAAACAAACAAACAATTCCACAGCCTAGGAAGCACCTGGCTCCAAAATTTATTTTAAACCACAGCCTAAACGGGGTTGCAGCTCAGGTTGCGCACACACAGGCTGTTGCAATCACATGCAGGCTTCCTTTCAGCAACCATAATCAACACATGAGGTGTGTGGGACTCTTAAGACAGCAGCCTTGATGTGCTAATTAATCTGTATGTATCCATGCACTGGTTACATTTTTGTATTGCCCAAGAACCAAAGCTCTCAAGGCGGTTTACAAAGTCATACTTAAAATGCAAATGCATAACATACCTGAGAAGTGGAAAACAACAAAAACCATTTTAAAAAAATCAAATTAGAAAGCCAAGGAAAAGCCCACAGCAATTCAAAAAACTAAAAATGCATTAGCAGTTTTTAAAGTGAAGGACTAAAAAGGCTGCGAGAACAGAAAGTGCTTCAGCTGGTCCTGAAAAGACCACGGCACAGGGGCCAGGTGAGAATCTCTGGGAGGGCAATCCATAACTGGGATGCTGACATCAAAAAGGTCCTCTCCTTAGTAGCCTTCCACTGCACCTCATTTGATGGAGACACTAAAGAAAGAGTTCTCTGCTGATAATCTTAGAGGCTAGGCAAATATGTGCGCCTGCGAAAACAATGGAGCGGAGTGCCCAGTGCATTTTGTCTGCCAATTTCAGCATTAACTTTTGAGTAGTTTTAAACCTGCTGTAGTCTACAGTTTGCTGTTCTATGCATAAGACTAAGATGTAATTGCATGTTCCAAACAGGTCTGTATCGTTGGCTTAAAAGTACTGTGTATCCACCCTTGCTCCCATTTTCTTTAGAACTCAGCTGGTTTGTCAGCTGAGGAAGGAAATGAAATATGCCCATGCATGAGACACCTGCAATACGGGTAGTTTCCTTCCCAGTCATGTCTTAGCTGCCTGAAACCTGGTCCTGTTTTGTGTGTTTGTTTTTCCCCATCTCCTGCCTCCTGTTTCTGGAGCTCAATGGGATATTTTGAATGAGTTCTAATCTTTCTTTTAATGAGATCAGAATGGCACCCCTGCAGATTCTTGACTCCTCCAGGAGCTGGAGCAGGGCCTGCTAAAAGCAGAAAATATCAGGCTCATGTAGCATTTACTGGCTTTGACACAAATGTTCCACAAGTTTCAGGAAATGGAAATGAGAGTCAAACTGTGGGGCACAGCAGGCTGGCTTCCTTCAACAGCTTAGCTGACTATGTAGAAATAAATTTTCTTTTTTTGGGGAAGGAGTAGCCCCAATAACTAAGCAAATTCCAGTCTGGCTAGAAAGATGAAATAGCATATTTATAGTGTGATTAATTTTGCATCCAATAGTCCTGTTCATTCACTTTGCAAATATGGAGGTTCATCCAATACATCTTCGCCCATCTTGCTTTTGCAAGGGGAAGCAAGGGTTCATGTTAAGTGAAATCAAAACCAGGGAAAGGTTTCGGAATGCCTCCCACATATTTTCCAACAGATTTTCACCCCAGATCATGTTGCATGGATTCAGGACTACTGAATGAAACCTTCCTAATAGTTTTCTCCAGAGCAGAGAAGCAAGATTAGAGGTCACATGACAACATCTGGAAACGTATTGCTATGAATGGCAATGATCAAGAAATTGGTCAGTGACTAGCAGAAATCCAGGAGCTGCTCCAGCAGGCTGAGCAGAGAGCGATAAGGGGAGAAGACAGCCGTTCCCTGGCCCTTCTGGAAGACTTAATTTCCCCCTTCTTTCTTCTCCACTCTTCTCCCTTTTGTTTTGTGACTTTTCATTTGTAAGGTTCTGGGCAGGCAGGCCTGCCTTCTATCACTGATTATTCCTACTCTGCTCCAGAAGCCTTTTTAGCTGAGAAGTGGGATCAAAATGCTCCAAATACAGTTTCTATCGGCTATTCATACATATAGCACTACACTGCCTATTTTGATTGGTAACAGCTCTTCAAGATCTTGGACAGAGGACTTTTCCATCCCTTTTATCAGAACCTTTTAACTGAAGGAAGTCAGGGATTTGACCCTGTGATCTTCTGTGTGCAGAGCATGTGCACCACCATTAGCTTGTGGCTTTGGTTGGGGCTTAATGTCTGCAGGAGCCACCTCAGGGCACACTGTTGAACTGGACTGCCCTTCCAAGTCCATGCTCTGCTCTGCTACTCAGCTGGGGTCCCCCCCCCCCACATCTGTGGGAGGGTCCTATCTACTGGGCTGGAGGGCAGCTTTGCAGCTGGGTTAATCTATAGACCTGGGGCAGCCTGGGGCTTCTCACAGAGATCTTCCCCATCACCCAGGGGAGGCTGGTGATGCCTATGTCAGTGAGGCCTCCATATCCACTCAAACGTGTTCTGGGCTTCATTGGAGCTATCTGTGGTGCTGCAGGCTATCCCCAAAATAGGTTCAAAATCATTCCCCCCCTTCTCCCCCCACCATTCTTCTCTCCTCCCCCCCACCCGACCTTCCAGATGTTTTGGACCAGAACACCCAACATCCTTAACCATTTACCCTGCTGGCGGCCACTGACAGGAGATGTGGGGCAAAAGAGTTCGAGGGTGCCAGACTGCACAAGGCTGGATTACAGGTGACAGCTTTTCAGAGAGCTGTAGGTGGCATTGTAAAGGCCGAAGCTTTTCACCTCAGTTTTCTGCTCAAACTGGGTTTGCAGGCTTTTTCACAGCATTTCAAGATCTACTCTCAACAGTTTGTCCAGGCCAATGCTGCTTGCAACAACCATGTCTCTGTTTCCCTGTGAAATGAAAACAATTTGCTCTCACACTTCTTTTCAAGATTCTCCTTGACAAACTTTCATGTTAAATATGCAGCAGGTGCTCTCCAAGGTCCCAAATAATCTCTGAGCATCTGAGCTAGGACAGCTAGTTCTGTGTTATTTCAGTATTTGAAACCTTGACAGCTGGCATGCGACAGCATTAGCATCTGATAGTTTCTGACAGATCAGTCCACATTTGAAGCTTGCCACAATCAAAATGAGCAAGAGATGCCAACAGTTCCAACACCTTTGCGTTTTGAGCTCAAAATCCAGAGGCCACATACCAGAGATAGAAACATAGAAACAGAGCAAGTCAGAAGGGGCCTCCTGGGCCATCTAGTCTGACCTCCGGCACCAGCCGGCTCCGCTCATGACACGCCCACCATGTGGATGTCCAGCCTATCCTTGAACACCCACACCGATGGGGCCTCAACGACCTCTCGTGGAAGCCCATTCCACACTCTCGGGGTCCTGACTGTCAGGAAGTGCTTCCTGGCATCCACATGGAACCTTAGCTCCCTGAGTTTTGCTCCGTTGGAGCATGTCCTGCCTTCCTCTGCAGGGGAGAACAGGGCTCTACCCATCTCCATGTGACATCCCCTCACATACCTGTATGTCACCAACATATCCCCTCTGAGTATCCTCTTCTCCAGGCTGAAGAGACCCAGTTCCATCAGTCTCGCCTCACACCCCATCCCCTGCAAACCGGCCACCAACCTTGTGGCCCTATGCTGCACTGACCCCAAACTGGCTATATCTTTTCTGTAATGAGGGGCCTACAGAGGGTATTTGATTTCAGGAAAACAAAAACCTGAAGCAGAAATAATGAAGGGTGGGGAGGCAGCAGAAAGTAAGCACATGTGGGCAAAAGGCCAACCAGTCCTGGGGGATCAGATGCCACAGATGTCATCAGCAAGTGCCCATGGACAGTAAGGGGGCGAAGCGGATGACCTCCCAGAGATGTAGGCCTCCATAGGAAAGATTTGGGGTTCCAGCCCAGGCAGGCCATCTCCTAGCACTGCCTCTGCTTTATAAGTCCTCTTGCCCCAATACTTGATTATTTGGCCTAGATCACTTGATGAGTGGCAGTGATCTGCGCCAATCAGACACGACTTTGGAGAAACACAGCCAGTGAGGGCATAGGAGCAATACGAAGGCTGCCCTTTCACTGCTCCCGTGTCCTCATTGGCCAAAGGCAGTGCCTGATTGGTTCAGACCACTGCCATTAAAAAGCTAGGGGAGAGGTATCTTTAAAATGGTGTAGGGCTGCTGGGCTGCTTTCTTTTGTTAGTGATGCTGGGCCGTCCCCAGGTGGGCGGGAGCCATGGAGGCGGAGAGGGACTTGCTCGGGGCCCGCTCAGAGCTAATGGTGCTCTGCTTTCCTTCCTCTTGGTGGCTTCCCCCAGTCCAGCAGTCTGCTCTGCAGGGTGAGCAAGCGGCACACTGCCCATCCCAGGGGCCTGAACGGGGTCTCAGACACAGGGCTGCCTGCAACAGGAGTGGGCCCAACAGGGCAGATGTGGCCTGGCTCCTGCCAAGAACCTGCAGCCAGCAGTGGCCCCTGGACCTGCTGTTCCTCCTCCCCGTGGCAGGCCGCTTGTTCCCCGCCTCCCGCTCTGCCCAGGCAGTGGTGGCAGTGAGACGGAGGAGCTGGAGGTGCTGCAGCCTGCTTGCCCACCCCTGTAAGGCCCATCAAGCAGGCAAGGGCTGCACTCATGGGCAGGAGCTAGGGGGTGACTAATAGGAAGCAGGAGCTGGGAGCTGTTAGGACCTGGAAGGCTCCTCGGGGTTAAATGGAATCCAGTGTAGTTCTAACGAAAAGGGATCCGCTTGTTCTCAGAAAGCATCTGGCAGCCTTGTGTGCTGGTAAGTTGGCGCAAAGACAGCTGAGAGGCCCTTGCACTCCACTGAAAGCAGCCAGGCATATTTTCATCAGAGGCATTAAAATTTCCTCAAAGGGGTGAGGGAAGTGAGAGGGGACTGACCTCCAAAGTGAGCTGCACTGGCATGGGAGGAGGTTGGTGTGGTTAGCCAGACATGCAGCAGGTCAGTCCTTGGCGCCCATTCACCTACTCGTATTCCTCCCCTCGTGACTCTAAGCATGCACGTAACCTGACTAGCTAGCACGGACAGGTGAGCGAGAAGGTAAACTCACCGATGGAGGGACCCACTGGGGACCCTTGCAGGGATCCTCAAATTCTGGGGCCAACACTGGCAGCCATGCTCCAGGTTGCCCAGCCTTGCTGTATAGAAATGATGGTATGTGTACAGCTGGCCAAACAAGCCTTCACCACCCTTCTCTAATTTCAGGCTAGATCTCCTGATGTGGATCAGATGCCTGTGATTTCCCGCTGAGTTCACTGAAACAGCTAGTAATTTCCACCAGCTCTGTGTTTAGCCACCTTCTTAACATTTCATTTTGCTTTCCTTTCTTTGATGCCACTTTAGCATGTCTGTGAGCTAAGTTTTTCTTACAACAATCTCTCCCCACCACCCACACACACTCCCCCCCCCCTCCACCACCACTTTGCTTTAAAGGGGCTCTTTTCTGCTTGAGCTTTTTCAGCAGGACATTTTCACCAGAGGCATTAAAATTTATTTCCTATGCATTGACCCAATTACATAGCAAATCAAAGCCTTAATTCTTGGGGAAAGGAAAGTCTTCTCCTCGATACTCTCTGATCATTCAGTTGATGTTTGAGGAGGGGAAACCAAACTTTGCTTGCTGAAGTCTGAATGGCTATATTTGGCATCAAGTAATAAAGTCCCAAAGTTTGTGATTAAATTGAAAAACTAAAACAGAGGGAATGAGAACAAGAAGGAGATTCAGGAGAACTCCACCTAAAACTGATAAACATTTAAAAACGGGTCAGTCTTTTGGGTACCCGACATATGTTTATTTTTTCCAATAATAAACTAACATAGCTCTCCTTCTAGTAAAAACTGCCTGATACTAAATCACTAGTCCATCTTGTTCAGTAATGCCTGCTGTGACTGACTGTGCCTTGCAGGCTTCCAGACAAGGGCTTTCTCATTACCTGCTGCCTAGTTCTGTCAGTCTTTTTCTTTTAGCAGAGGTACTTTCTTGGACAGACGATGTATCCTAATTCACAGAGGACAGTGTTTTGTAGGAATGTTAGAGAGAACCATCCTCTATTTGAAGGTGTCGTCTTTTTGCAGGCCTGTCCAGTCCAAATTTACCTTTAAGGTAGGGTTATCTTTAAAGAAGGGCAACATGGGCTTAGACCTGTCCATCTATAGTTAGATCTTGGCTGCAGTCCATGCTGGCACACAGACAGCCAGTCAGAGGTTCCCTGTTATAGTAATACACATCACATTTCTATTTAAATTGTAGTAATTATTTTCAAGGTCACAAATATTCAAGTGTGCAAATTCTATGCAGTGGCATGTCCTCCATTCTACTTTTATTTAACTATGCACAAATTGCCAACTTACATTTTCTGCAAGCAAAGCATGCCCACACTGATGGATTTTCCTTCCTCTAAAGTTTAGCTGTTGCTCAGTAAGCAATTCTGAAGAGAAGTTCAATAGTAGAGCTCAGGGGGAGCACTGGGATGGCAAGTCCAGCCTGGTATGCTGCCTTTTGGTCTCCTCAGCCTAGAGAGGCCGGATCCAAAGTAGGACATGGCGCTTGCACTTTTAAAAGCTGCTTGGCAGTAAATGCCAAGATACAAAGGCCTTGTCCCCAGAGGCCTTTCCTAAGCAGCAATGTGTTTACCTGCTACCAGGGTCTCACCCTTACTTTCTCCATTTTTTATGCTGTCAGTAACTTCAGGAGGGAAGGGAAAGCTTGCATTTGTGCGCTGCCCATTTTTCCAGGGCCAGCCTCATTCCTCTCTCCACAGTCACTGTCCCTTGCTCTTGCTCTTCCCAGCTTCCCTGTGCAAGCACTGTCTGATTTGCAGAGGTCCTTGGAAGGACCTGCCCAAGAAGAAGGTACCTTCTCATCTGTCCATGTCTGCTGCTAGGTGTTGCCTCCCTGCCTGCCCTACGTGGTTCACCTATGCTCCCTCAGTCTCTAGTCTCTCCCTCAGCTTGTTATAAGCAGAGCAAAATTACAATGATGCCCTTCCAACAGGTGCAGAGAATGGTTCTCGCTATCTGAAATCTGGGAGGAAGCCTGCAATTCCTGTCACACCCACATCGTCATCCTCACAGAAACTGGGAGCCTAATAACAGAGACATTACTGCTTTGTCTCTTTATATTCTGAGAAGTGGATTCTTAATTGTGGCTTGATGCTTTAACCTGGCACTTAATTATAGAGTCTCTTCCCCTAGAACCTGTTTTTAAATGCAGTGCTGAGAGTAAGAAAATGTGAAGTGGCATACTGATGCCGGTATGTCCTGGAAAAACCCCTTTGAGCAAATCCGTAGATGCCGTTCCCTCTGCAGAAACACGATTTCTTTGTCTCTCCTTGGAGGGAGAAGCATTAATTTGTCACAGCTGATAAGGTGAACCAGGCTAAGCACTTTGTTTCAGGCAAGGTTTGCAAATGTTGAAGCCCCAGGTATTCTTTTGGAAGCTGTCAAGATGCCTTGGAAACCTTTTTTTTTTAATGCTTTATTAAACTGTGT
Organism: Varanus komodoensis; assembly: GCF_004798865.1. NCBI lineage: Eukaryota > Metazoa > Chordata > Lepidosauria > Squamata > Varanidae > Varanus > Varanus komodoensis. Next base: position 26,377,236 of record NW_025336480.1, on the reverse strand, counting down.
TTGATTTCCTGGCCCAGAGGACCCAGGTTAGGTAGAGGAGCCAGGGAATCCTATTGCACAAGTCTTCCCATCTCCATATGTGGAGTAGATATGTTTCCACAAAAGTCCCATGTATAAAGAGTGGATTTTTTAAAAAGAAAGAAAGGAAAAATAGTCTCTACAGTGTTGCATTGTATATATCTGCACTGCAATGTAAACTGGGGGTGGAGAACCTCTTTTGGCCTAAGAGCAACATTTCACTTTGGATGTGCTTTCTGGGGCTGCACTTCAGTGATGGAGAGGTGTGAAGACAAACACCCACCCACATACGCGCATATTTTAGCTTAAATCTCTTACTACTGCTTTATATCCTTTGCCCCAGCAACAAATTGTCTGGACTAGCCCTGACTAAAATATTCTTCATGAACAAATGAACAAAAAGCATGGACTTGAGATTGCTCTGGAAGCATTTTTCCTGCTTTCAGATGACTCGAAATTCCTTTAGTGGTGGAATTGTTTAAAAAACTGCTTACTGACCAGCCTAGTATCACCCTTTGAAGCTTCTGCCAAGTCTGCTGCTTGCTGGTCATCAACGAACACTTGAGGCAACACTCCCATGTTTCCCTCAGAGTAAACCCCAACAAACAGAGTGGGACTCCTTGCCAAGTAAATTTGCTGCAAGTTAGGCATCCTTTGTTGCTATTTTACCCTCAGCCATAATTGGACAGCTTAAACTAGACAGGAGCGTAATGAAGAAGTGCTCCAAAGACAAGCACAATAAATTACGACACGCAAACACAGTTAATCCTGCCCAACTACTGTGCCTCATTCACAGGCACACAGAGCTGCTCAGAGTGGTGCATAAGCATGAAATTCACTGCTGCCGCTTTGGAGAGGCATTTTCATCTCAGACGGATACAGAGCTCCCAACATTTCAGA
>NW_025336480.1:26370654-26376218 GCF_004798865.1 Varanus komodoensis | reverse complement strand
ATTGCTGGTCATTGCCCATGCAGATATGGCTTCTGGGAGCTGAAGTCCCAGACATCTGGAGACCTTCATTCAGCTTGTTCTTGTCCTTTCCCAAGCGGGCACCTTCCTGGTGTCTAAGACTACAACTCCCAGAATTCCCTGGGAGGATGCTGAAAGGTGATATTTTCATTGTACTGTTGTTCTTTGTGATATGAATATTGCTATTTATGCATTCAGCAAAGCAAAGCCTAACTGCTGTCTGCAAACCAGAGGACAGAATGTGGAATCTCATACACGGTTAAGATGTGTGCATAAGTGCAGTATGGTTCTGTGTTTAGCCATGGTGCAGACACCCCTCTAGCTGATCCTTTTACAGATGCTCAGTTTTCCCCAAGATCTCTTTATGGGGCTTTTCAGCATTCTCCTACTAATGGTCAGAAGCAGAGAACAGAAGCTTCTTTTAGGATGCACACAGCATAGATAAACTGATTACTGGAGTCCCCAGGGAAGTTTAAAATCTCTCTTCCAGGATCAAACTTAGAAATACAGATTTATTTATTGAATTTCTACTCTGCCTGTTTGTAGCAGAAAGTGACTGCACAGCACTGATTGGCCAGTTCGTCAGACACCAGGAGGTCCTCCGCCTTTCCCCACTGCGCTGCTTTTCAGCTTATTAAAATAGAGCATGCGTGTGAGTTTTCTTTAATTAAGGCAATGACCGTTCAGTTGAATGAGCATAATTGCAGCAGTCCAAATATTTAAAATGCACACTGTCCACTTGAAGAAAATGAGGGAAACGGGCGCAGAAAGCACCCAGCAGATCACGGCACCAGCGTTTTGTTCTCTGGTTAATATATCCATGAAGTGCTGGGCAAACAGAGCGAGAGGGGAGCAATGCACATTGCACCAGGGTAAAGATGCAGCAAGTCCTACTTTCAAGTGCGTCTCTGTGCACCTTGCCCATGCTAGGCCACTGGCCAATTTCTGCCTCTTCCCTGGTCCAGATCCTCTCCTTGTCTGTGACACTCTTCTCCTGACCTTGTATTCCTCTTGCCCCTTCCGTAGCTTTAACAGTGAGCTCTGCCAACAAGGAAGGAAGAGGAAGGCATGTGTATTTACAAGCTAAGGGCTTGGTTGGACAAATATCAACACGCTTGGTGATGGAATGCTGTTCCCTTTGAATGCATGCTTTCATCTCTGTGCCAGACAGCACCTTGGCTACTCCAATTTCAAACTGCTGGGAAAAAATAACCGACACTAGTGAAATCCAAAGTTGCAGGAGGCTTCACTGTAGATATGATGTAGCAATGGATTTTAAATCTTGTTCTCCCTTCCCCACAATGGGTGGGTGCGCTGCATGCGGGCATGCCTGAGAGGGAGGAAGAGAATGCTGGCATTTAAATCCAAAATATGGAAGGATACATACACATGGCAAGTTGCATTGAGATAGCTAGCTTCCACAGGAGAAATTGCACTATAATTCGTTTTATATTTTGCTGGCCCTCTTGTTGCAGAGACGGAGGGTTTGGACATGAAACAAAGATCTGTGTCCAAAGTGTGTCCACAGGTTCTGTTCTGATATCTAAGCTGGGAATTAAACCAATACAAAATTTTGTCCTGAGCATATTATGCATCAATTTATAGACTGATCTCTTTGTGATTAGGCAATTGTGTTATCGCAAACAAAGATACTTACATGCAAACAAAATGCCAGCTGGTAAAATCAAAAGGTTTACTTTTTATACTCTGTGAGTTCCATTTCCAAGATCATGTGTGTTCCCAAAGTGACAATAAGTGTGTTTCCAAAAACAATAAGCGCTGTGATTGTTATTGAAAATTTAAAAGTCATACAATTAATATTTTCAATTTGGCAGGAAGATCACAGAAACTGACAAAGAACCCTTTGGTCAAGATATGGGCAGAGGAAACAGAATCACTAAAAGGATATGAAGGAAAAGCACTTAAAAAGAAGAATGGTTTCTTGACACCTGGTAGGAGACACTGGAAAATTACTATTCAGTCTACTGTCTGAAAATATGAGGTAGAACAGGCAGGAATCCTTTGAGTTAACATTTTGCTTCTCTCCAAGTGGGAATGTGTGGACTTTATTAAACCTGGTCCCTCTGTCTTGTGTGGACTGCCAGATGTCTATCATCCTGTCATCTGCTCATTGACAGAAACTGATGATTTTCAGGGATTCTGTAGTTTGCAAATGCACCCTTGCACAAGTGTGCAATAGTGGTAACTGCATTGGCACAAGTTCATAGTTGGCACAAATCCCCCAATGGTCTTTAAAAAAAACCCTCAAACTAGTCTGAAAGTCTGTGGAATCCAAGTAACTGGGAAAAAGGCAACTTGCTGCAGGACCTACAGGCTAGAATAATAGAAATTAGAATTTGTTTTAATCTGTTACAGGTTTCTCTGGCATGTCACTCTCACTAAGTAGTAAGCCCCATCATATCCAATGGAGTTTACTTCCAAGTCAGCTTGTATTTGGATTGAAGTGGCATTCCACAAACCTCATTCTAATGGTAGTCTTTGGTCTGATGTTTCTTGTGTTGTTACTGTTATATTCTCTCTCTCTCTCTCTCTCCCCTCTGCCTCTCCATGAGATGTCTGTTCAGCACATAATGCCCATAATGTGTATGACCACCATTTTTTCACATTGCTTGGCCTGAGCATTGCCCTCTACGGCTTCCTGAACAGTTTCACTCCAGTCATTCTGCAGGCCAGCATGCCCTGACAGTGTTCTCCAATGTTTTGGACTCTGCCTGCCAGTATTTCCATCTATTGGCCGTGCTGATTGGGGCTGAATTGCAAAACGTGGAGGACACCAGGTTAGAGCAAGCTGCCTCACACTACCCTAGCAACATGAGCTAACACCATCTGCAGACACTAGAATTGTCTCTCTTCCACAAAAATTTTAACACTTCAGGAGACAGACTACACGAACCATCAAGGCTTGGGTATTTGGGGAATGTCTGTGAGGATGGTTCACAAACTATCATAAGCACCAAGCTTGCCTGACCTTACTTCTAAACAGCACGCAGAGGATTACAGGCATCTTCTTTTAAATTTAGAATGTAAGAATATATTAAGCTGGCATTGTCTGATTCAACTTCTTGATTCAGGAGATCTCAGTGGTTTGGAATTGTGAGTTGGCAACTGGATGAATTGTTTATTTGAATGGCTTGCAATATTTAGGCATATTGCAAATGGCTTGAATTGAGTTACAATATTTAACCCTTGATTATGTGTGTGGTTAATCAGACATAACCCTTACCAAGTTCAGTGAAACTGACTCCCCTAGCAATGTTGAAGAAATGGTGGCCTTTAAACAAATCAAATAAATAAATAAATAAATAATCTGCAATGGATTCAGGGCAATAGAGTCCAGTTTTCTATTAATGTGACTCATGGATTCTACCACAACAGATCAGTTTTTCTTGCATGGATTCCATAGGCCTGCAGTCCACTTATTTTACATTCCATAATTTTACATGAATCTATTTGGTGAAAAATAAATAAATCACCCAATGGAAATTCTGCTTTTCCTACCATAGACAAAAACATTAAAAATGTGCATTTGGGGGAGATCTGTACATTTTTCAAAGTGATAATGTGTGCAAGTACAAGTATGCAGGTTTGTGCAAATGGAAGAATATAAATTTTTCCTGATGATCCAACAGCAAGTGTCAGTTACTTATGGTCCTATCAGAGGAACACAAGAAGGCTGAAAATATAAAATAAACCTCTGTCAAGAAGGTCAACATTTGTAAATATAATCCTGGAGACAGATGCTTTGATACCAGGTATCCTAAAAGGAAGAGTAGAACAAGATAACCATGAACAAAAAGCAACTGAATGTTTCCTGCTATGACTTTTTCTGTTATTAATCATTACCAAAAGCTAAACGTATAAATTTGCTCTGCGTAATAACAATGGCAGCTGGTCCTGACTGCATATGGGCTTACTCTGTATTGTTTGTGTGCACCCACAATAAAGCACCAGAAAATGCGCAAGAGGGATTTTTTTTCCTCAACCACATGAAAGCGTGCAAACATATTTGTGCAACATCCAGTTCTATCAGTGAGCAGACAATGGAATAAAAGATGCCTGACAAACTGTGATGCACAGATAAAACAGATTTAACGAAATCCATACACACGTAACTTGCAGTACATATGGTATTGTGCTTTTGATATTGTGTATTGTAAAACAAGTGTTTGGATCAGTATTTCACTGGAAGGTCTAATGGGTGACAGGTTTCTGTTGAGCACACAGTTCCCAATTGTGTGCAATTTATAGTTATGACTGGGACAAAGCAATATATCACTGAGAATACATAGGTAGGTGGCCCAGGAGATAGATAGATGCTCACCACACACACACAGTGTAGTCTAACTGTTTGGCTCTCCCTGATGTGGTCTGGCTAAGATGATAATTACATCGCATTTATATCCCACCTTTTTCTGCCTTGCCAGGAACACAAGGTAGCTTACAAGGTTCTCTTCCTTTCCAGGTTTTCCTCACAATAGTGAGGTAGGCTAGGTTGAAGGTCAGTGACTGACCCAAAGTCACCCAGTGAACATCATGGCTGAATAGGGATTAGAACTCAGGTTTTCTGTGCCCCAGTTGGAAACTCTAACCCTTACACCATCATGGACTGAGGCAGTTCATAGAGTTAGACCAGCCATTCTGGGCTGATGACCTCTGGTTGTTTAGGACTTCAAGTTGCATCGGCCTCAATCAACATGGCCAATTGCCAGGAATGCTGAGACTGGCAGTCCAAAATATCTAGAGAACACCAAGCTGGGAAGGCTAGTGTCCACTGAAAGGAATTTGGAGGGGTGTGGGGCCTGAAAAGAAAAGGGACGGCTTTGCACCTCACCATCCCACCACATTTGGAACACTGGTTCACATGAACTTTTATCCCCTTGGTCCTCTATGAATTTGAGGTGGGGAGATGAGCTACTGACATGTCCTGGGATGACCTGCCATGCATTTACCCTTCGTCCAGTTTGGATGCTCAGATCTCCCATATGAATAGAATCACAGGAGAGAGCATAAGGAAGAATACTCCAACACCACCCGCTCCATCAGCATCTTTGCTGCCATCCCACCTCTTGCCCTACATTGCGGAGATGTCTACAACAAGGGGGGTCTCCTCATGGTGTAGAACCTGCAGGGTGAAAAGGGAGGGGCAGAGCTAGCAGGCTCCTCCTACTCTTCATCACATGAAGTGCCTGATCCTGCCTAATCTAGGAAGCTAAGCAGGGTTGGGCCAGGTTGAGATCTAGATGGGTGACTTAAGTCCTGCACTGAACAGGCAGTTGGACCTAATGGCTCTGTCACTATTTACAACTGAGCTGCTGTGGATTGTCTTGAAAGTCCCATCCCCACAAAATATGATTTGACTAATCATACAGGCATGAGCCTGATTTGCCTGACCTTTGCCCTGCTCCTCCCCTGCATGGGTGGACGAATTTCCATCCCTCTTCCGCTCTTCAGCCCTACCTTGAATTCCAATGTCATCTGCTCAACTGGTTTAGTACAGACAAATCTGATGACCTGCTGAACCTTCA